>NW_024885348.1:44995-75589 GCF_019232065.1 Centrocercus urophasianus
GGGGGGGGGGGGGGAGGTGGGGCTGCAGGACCCCGCAGCGCAGCGACGCTCCCCGCCCCGCAGCATCCATCAGCTGAGGAGCAGAGTGTCGGAGGAGCACGAGGTCATCAAGAAGAAGGAGCTGGAGAGCGGCCCGAAGGCCTCGTACGGCTACGGGGGCAAATTTGGGACGGAGCGGGACCGAATGGACAAGGTAACGGCATTGAAGGGGACACCCCTGGGCTCCGTGGAAATGTCCGTTTTCTGTCCCTGTTTTCTGCCTCAGCCCTGAAGGAAGGGCGTTCCAAACACACGTGTCAGCCTATAGACTGTCTCCAAAATGTGCTTGAACCCATCCATGTAATTTGTCCCTGCTGAGTCTTTGCAACACTCCCCTCATGGAGCTCTGCGCTGCTAACAGCTCAGTGGGGTGCCTCCACACTGGGTTTGGAGAAGCAGCGAATAACAATCCCACCCCCTCACAGCACAAACTTCTTCCTCACGGTCAGACAGACTGTGAGGCTCCATTCTGTGCCTGCTGCCCCTCATCCAGGCGCTGGGCACCAAACAGAGCCCAGCCCCATCCCGCTGACCCCCGCCCGTCACACATCCATCAGCACGGCTCAGATCTCCTCTCTCCTCTTCTCCAGGCGCGCAGCCCCGGGGCTCTCAGCCCGTCCCCATCAGGAGGTGCTCTGTGCCCCCCCATCTCTGCACTTTTGCGGGGCTCTTCAAGCGGTTCCCATTCTGCCCTGAGCCTCACGCTGGTTGCAGGGCTGCAGCTGTGCCCCCCCAACGCAGAGCAGAGGGGAGGAGCAGCTCCCTGCCTTTATATGCAATGCACCCCAGGCTCCCGTTGGCCTTCTGGGACACTGCTGGCTCATAACTGGTCAACAGTTGGTCAAACACTGATCAGTCAGGACCCCCAGGTCACCCCCCGCTCATTCTGGCAGCAGAGCAGAGCAGCCCCCATCCGTCCCACTGCTCCGAGCTCACACCCTTCCTCCTCTCTCCTCAGTGTGCCGTGGGCCACGAGTACGTCGCCGACGTCGGGAAGCATTCCTCACAGACTGATGCGGCTCAGGGCTTCGGGGGGAAGTACGGCGTGCAGCGGGACCGAGCCGACAAGGTGCGCTGGGCAGAGCAGAGAGGGACGCAGCTGGGGTCCGTGCTGCACTGCGATTACTGATGCAGTTTGCAATGCGCGTGCAGGGCTCGGCGTGCTGTGCACCACGCTGCGACGTGCAGCTCAGCTCCTGTGCGCAGGGCGAGAGCTGATAGCTTGCAGCACACGTGGCCGTGAGCTCTGCACCAACGTCTGTGCGCTGTGCCCTGCAGGCAGTGCCGTGTTTGCGTCCCGCCTACCGCTGCTGAGGGAGCTGCAGTGGCTCTTGTTTGCAGCTCAAATGCTTTCTGTGTGCATGCACGGCATGCTGCCTCCATCCCATGCATGTCAGCTCCTGCTCAGGAATGTGTCATGCACCCCTGGGCATGGCCATGCATCTGTGGGTACAGCCACGTGTCCCCAGGGCTGCTGGTCCCCGTCTCTGTGTTGCTTTCTATGTGCATGCATGGCATGCTGCCTCCATCCCGTGCACGTCAGCTCCTGCTCAGGTGCTTTCTATATGCATGCATGGCATGCTGCCCTCCAGGCCTGGAGTCAGACCCCACTGCTGGTGGGACTCAACACCCAGCACATCTCCATTCCTCCCTTTGTTTTCCAGTCAGCGCTGGGGTTTGAATACAAGGGAGAAGTGGAGAAGCATTCATCCCAGAAAGGCAAGTCCATGGCACACTCAGGCCTTGGTACTCTGCAGTGCCCTCCTGCTCCCTCCTGAGCCAGCCATGCTCACAGCTCTGTTATCCCAATTCTGCCACTCGGTGCAGATCCCCATTTCCAATTGCTCACCCTGCTGCCCTGTCCTGTCCTGCTCTGTCCATCCCTATCACTGCTCTCTTTTGCTTTGCTGGAAACTCCTGGCTGAGCAGAGAGGACCCCCCAGCCCCAAACTGCTGAAGGGGGAGCGATGCTCCCTCCTGATCCTTTAAAAGTCCCTCTGAGGAGCTGCTCTGTGCAGAACGCAGCACTGAGGGATATGAGAAGTGATTACACACACACACAAATATATATATATATATATATAAGGAAAAAGCACAGCAATGGATATGGCAAGAAAAGGCTCCACTGCACCCAAACCTGTGCAGAACTCTGCAAACTTAGAGGTGTGCAGAGGAGCAGCTGCATTCAGAGGGAATGCTGCAAGATCTGAAGCCAAAGGTGGAATATTCTGCGGCCAAGAGAAGGTCAGAGGGCAAAACCCCTCATTGTGCTTCAGGCCAATGTGAGAAGAACATCACTGCAGGGGAAAAAAGGTTGGTGCTGTGTTCTTTTTGGAGGAAACTGCAAAAGAGTGAAGAAGTTTTGAGGCATTTGTAGTTGGTGTGAAGAGCCAGAGGCAGTCGTGACGCCACAGCACGTTCTGCATAGGAAGTCAGTTGTAGACGTGGGACTTCAGGCTGTGTGGAAGCACAGAAATACCTTGGAGCAAAACAAAGATGTAAGAGATAAGGAAAGAAGTTGCAGCAGACGCCCACAGCCCTGCAGTGTTTGGTCCTAGTGATGATGTCCCTGTGCTGGAGCCTTTAGTGCTGAGGTAACAGCTGGAAAAGCTCCATCTGCTGAAAGCAGCACCTGGGGTGTTTGTTTTGTGATGCACTCCCCCTCTTAAGGTGGGATATGGTGATGGGGGGCTGTGAAGGGATCCCTATGGAGCCGGTGGGCAGGACAGGGGCTGAGATTTTGGAGGACGGTGGCCTCCAAAAGGGGGGATGATGCTTGGAGGATAAATGAGCAGAGATACAGCGGTCACTGTGGGATGCTTTGTAGGGAATGTAGGAAGCAGAGGCGTAAGGAGGATGGGCTGTGCCTCCATCCCAATGAGACAGAAGTGGAGGGACCACGTCTCCAGAAGTGTATTTGTCAGCTTTTGCTGAGCTCCCACAGTTGGTGGTTTCCATGTGGGAGCTGAGGTTCCACGGTGGCAAATGTCAGCTGTCCATAAATGTTTGCCATATGTTCTGTGATCCCAAGGCCTCACTCCATGCCACGTCCCCACTGCCCATTGCTGCAGTCAGACACGTTGTCTGTACCCCCATTACCCCAGACCTTCATCTCAGCGGCCCCTGGGGTGCTCCCAGCCTCCAACCCTGCTCTGTTGTCCTCCCTCCCCACTGCCGTTCCCTCCTACATCTCCGCTGTTGTTCCCAATCCCTGCTGCCATTCCCCCACCCCTGCTGCTCTCCCCACCCCTGCAGCCCCCCAGCACCTCACTGCACCCCCCCTCAGATTACTCCAAGGGTTTCGGTGGCCGTTACGGTGTGGAGAGGGACAAAGTGGACAAAGCAGCAGTGGGGTTTGACTACAAGAGCCAGACGGAGAAGCACGACTCACAGAAAGGTGATCACCCCTTCCTAAGTCCAAAGCAGCCTATAGAGTTCTATAGGGGAACTACAGTCAGCACTACAAGCCCCACGCTCACCATGCTGATGCTTTTCCCCTCCTCTCTGTTCTCTGTTCCCCTCTGTGCTGTGATTGGGATCCCCGTGGCTGAAGATTATTCGGTGGGCTTCGGTGGGAAGTTTGGAGTCCAGAGGGATCGTCAGGACAAGAGTGCTCTGGGCTGGGACCACCAGGAGGAGGTGCAGCCCCACGCCTCCCAGACAGGTACAGATGGGCTTGGAGCTGACTGTTCACACTGCCAAAACCCAAATGCAGCACATTGTGGATGTGTGGGCAGCTGGGGGGCACTGTGAGCTCCAAAGCAAAGGGTGAACTTGGCCATAGCAGGGCTTGGAGTGTGGCAGAGCAGATTGATGGGGGACGTGGATACACATCCCTGGGTCGGGCTCTCTGTGCCTGTTGTAGTTTCCATGGAAATAAATAGGAGGTATTACTTTCGGAGTGACCTATGTAATATTCTAAAATATAAATTGGTTTCTGATTCTCCATCCAGACTATGCCAGGGGGTTTGGAGGCCGCTATGGGGTCCAGAAGGACAGGGTGGATAAGGTGAGTCTCTGATCAGTGCTCTTAGAATCACTGAGCTGTAGGTTGGGAAAGAGCTCTGAGATCTCCAACCTCAACCCATCCCACCCATCCCCAGCCCACGTCCCCCAGTGCCACATCCCTGTGCTCACTGAACACCCCCAGGGATGGGGGCTCCCCTTTGCCCTGGGCAGCTGTGCAGTGCTGACGGCTCTTTGCAGCACAGGTTGTTCCCAATTCCAACCCAGCCCTCCCCGCTGCACCCTGAGCCCATCCCCTCCCATCCCGTCCTGGGAGCAGGAGCCGACCCCCCCCCTTCCTCTTGCAGAGTGCTGCTGGCTTTGACGAGATGGAAGGTCCAACGTCCAGATATGAGAAAACACGACCAGTGGAGGCAGGTGAGAGATGCATGTACCCACCCAGGGCTCGCTGGGTCCTGTCTGCCCCAGTGGCAGCGCATCACAGGCACTGGGCAGTGCTGGGGGGTGAGGAGGGCGGCTGCAAGGAGGTTCCTCCGGCTGCACCAGGTTTCTCCTGGTGCTTGGGGCAGAGAAAGGAGCCATTGGGCAGCCTGCATCAGCACGATCCTCCATGCATCAGCTTCCAGCGGTGCCAGCAGCCTGCGGTCACGGTTTGAGAACATGGCTAAGTTGGCAGATGAGGAGAGCAGGAGGCAGGTGGAAGAGGAACGGGCCAGGAGGCAACGGGAGGGCCAGGCGGCACGTCGAAAGGTGAGCCATGGCCATCACTTCCCCAAGGCCATCACCTCCCCGTGGCCATCACCTCCCCAAGGCCATCACCTCCCCATGGCCATCACCTCCCCATGGCCATCACCTCCCCGTGGCCATCACCTCCCCATGGCCATCACTTCCCCAAGGCCATCACCTCCCCATGGCCATCACTTCCCCAAGGCCATCACCTCCCCATGGCCATCACCTCCCCGTGGCCATCACCTCCCCGTGGCCATCACCTCCCCATAGCCATCACCTCCCTGTGGACATCACCACCATCTCCCTAGGGCCACACTCTCCTCACGGCCACCATCTCCCCGCTGTGACTACCAGCTCTCCATGGCCATCCCCTCCCCGTGGCCATCGCCATCATCTTCCCAGGGCCACCATGTCCCTTTGGCCATCACCTCTCCATGGCCACCAAGTCCCCATCACCATCACTTCCCTGTGTCCCCAGGACCAGCAGAGTAGACTGTTCTGCAGACCTGCTGGTGTCCATCTGTTAGTCTGTGGCAGCTGGAGCAGATTTCAGTGGGAAGAGGATTGTCTGAGAGTTGCTCTCTTATGGGGATGGGGATGGATGTGGTTGAAAGGGACTGAAGGGCTCTGCCAACTTTCCTCCAGCAGGAAATCCCACCAAAAGAGACGGACTGCACAGAGCCACCTCCTGCCTCTGTGCCTGCGAGGGTCCCTGCGAGAGCTGAGCAGGAGCCCATGCCACAAGGAGAGCAGGTGCTGAGAGAGGGGATGGAGAGGCTGTGCCCCACAGCCCTGCAGGGAGACGAGGAGGAAACACTGTGGTGGTGGTGGGACATGGCTGCACAGCACCTTGAGCCACAGAGGGTGGTCTGGGGGGGGTTGGTCATTGCTGTATGGCAGGCTGTATGGTATGAGAAAGACTTGGAGCCATGAGAGTCTGCCCTGAGCTGGCTGCTGAGCTGCGGGTGTGGATGATGCTCTGCTGGTGCTGCGGTGGCTCTGTGGATGCGGGCGCCCTTGGTTGGGTGCTGTGCAATGAGGAGCTGCCTGCAATGGGTGCTTTGCAGGTAACTTTCCTGTTGTTTTCTCACTCCGTGGCAGGAGGCAAAAGGAGAGGAGAAGGAGGAGGAGGAGACAGCACCTGCGTTGCCCCCAAGGCAAGCAGATCTGAACGAGGAGGAGGAGGAGGAGCCCATCTACAGCGAGACTTTTGATGGTGGAGACTACGAGGAGCTGCTGGAGTGCTCCGACTACTGCGACAGCGTCAGTGCAGGCGCTGACTACGAGGAGCTGCCGGCACCCGCGGCAAAGCCGAGTGCCACCCCCAGCCTGAGAGAGGAGGATGAAGGCGAGGACTATGACGAGGTCATTCCTGAGGAGCCCAGCCAGAGCCAGCCCTGCGGGGGTGAGCGTGGGGAAAACAGCCTCGGAGAGTGTCTGGGTGGATGGACAAACCGAGGGGGATTTGGTGTCCTGAAGTCCTGTGGTTCAGGTTAGCAGTCCGTGTTGGTTGGGACCTGGCTGCATCCCAGCCCCTCGCCCTTGCTCCAAGGCACAAATCAGCAGCGTGGGGTGCAGGGTTGGGCAGCGGGTGTCCGCTGAAGGTGAGGGCAGGAGGGCTGCACCTGATGCGTTGTTTCCTTTGAGGGACCCCCGGTGGGGCTGCAGGGCTGGCTCTGATCCTTCACAGCTCACAGTGCTCGGAGACCTGAGCTGCCGGTGCCTCCTGGGTGCCAGGGGAGCAGGGAGTATGTGAGCAAATTGCACGAGAGGCTGCTGCTGTTTCCATTGCCACTTTGCATGGCGAAAAGGAGGAGCTGCAGTTCTATCCAGGCTTTGTCTGAAGGAGGATCACGAAGCACCAGGACTGCTGCTCCCTCCTCCTAGCCATGGAAGCAATGCGTGCTGTGCGCTGAGCCGCGGTGCACCGCTCTGTGCCAACAGGAGACGGATGTGGCTCACAGCAGGACAGACAGATGGGCACCAAACGGACCTCCGTGGCTGCCTTCAGCCTCCCTCTCATCTACCTGTCTGTCTTCTGCAGGGGGAACGGACAGCATTTATGAGGTGGAGAGTCCTGGGATCTGTGCAGTGGCCCTCTACGATTACCAAGGAGGTGAGTCTGCCATCCAGCGGTGTGGAAGGCGGTCACCCTGGCCATGGGAGCTCGGCAGGGGATGGGAGGTGGTGGCTCACAGCAGCTGTGGTGGAAGGGGTTGGGCTCAGCTGGTTAAATGTCTTTCTTGTGGAAAGTAAAAGGAGAGCTTGCTTTGGAACCTCTGCTTCATCGTTCACCTGTGAGGTTTCTCTCCTTGCTCCACTCTGTTTGTGCTGATTGCAGGGGTGGGGGTTGGGTGGGATGAGCTCTGTGACCTGTCAGCCTGCATGGGGAGAAGGACGGGAGGGATGTAAACCAGTCCATCCCAACACGGCCACCATCTGCTCTGATCAATCCCTGCAGATGGAGATGATGAGATTTCCTTTGATCCCGATGACACCATCACACACATCGAGATGGTGGATGAAGGCTGGTGGAGAGGGCAGTGCCACGGCAAAGTGGGGCTCTTCCCAGCAAACTACGTGAAGCTCCTGCAGTGAGGCCGTGCTCCATCTGCCTCCTCCTGAACCTTCACCTCTCTCTGCTTCAACCCTTCATGCATTATTAGCTTGATTTGACTCTGCTTGGCGTGGCTGCATGCAAGGAATAGCAGCGAACAAACCAGCCGTGTGGGAGGAAATGTCCAGGATGTATTCTGATTCCCATCCCACTGAGAAAGGTGGGATGGTCCCAGAACTTACGGGTGTGATGTGCGACGCCTTTTCTGTCTGGGTCATCCCATGCATCAGCCACAGTGCGTGCAGGAGAGCTGTGTCCATTTCTGTTCCAGCAGGGAGCAGTGACCACAGGGACGTGGCACTTGGGGACGTGGGCAGCGGGATGGGCTGGGGCTGGATTGGGGTTGCACTGGGGATCTCAGGGGTCTTTTCCAACCTCAGTGGTTTTGTGGTTCTACCCATAGGGCTCAGTCCAGCAGTGAAGTCAGCCCACCCATTCCCACTGCAGAAATAGTTACCTGCAGCTAATTAGCTCACCTGTCAGTAGGACTTAATGAGGAAAGGAGCAAATTGTGCACGCTGGGTGGAGTTCCCTTACCTGATGTGTTCCCATTGCTGGTGCTGTTGGCCAAACCCTGCTTCCCTGGCGTGAGTTGGTTGCATCACTTTGAAGTCTACCAAACTTTTAGCAGCCTGGTTTGAGCAGCAAACGGCAGCAGCATCTGTCTGTGCTGCACTGTGCTCCCCCTATAACTCAAGCAATAAACTCTTCTATCTGACCTGCTCATGGCCATGACCCCTTACTTCATGACAGCACACAGTGCACAGCCAAGAGGGATTTGTTTCTGCTGATAGGAGGAAAAAGCAGAGCGTGTTGGCAGCGGGACCAGACATCTTAAGATTTGCAATGCTTGAAAGCAACACTGAGCAACAATCCAATGCAAACCATGCCCTCCCCTAAAGCAGCGTGCTCTGGGCTGGGTGCTCACTGCTGCTGCAGGAAATGGTTGTTGGTGTGCAAGTAGTGTGCAAGTCTGCCAGCACCACTCCTGGGACCAAAGCTCCTGCAAGGAGCTGTGGGAGCTCATCCCAGTGCAGTCCCAACCTCCAGCAGCAGGCTGGCACCTGAAAGCTGACATCTCCCACCACCCACAGCCACACCACCGCTCCACCGAGTTGGGATTTACTGCTGCAAAGCAAAGTGCAGAGCTTTGGTGGCAGCCTGCAGAAACCCAGTGGTGCCAAAGGTCGTATGGGAGTGGGCTGCGCCAGTGGAACTTGTGCTGGGGCTGAGTTCTGTGCTCTGTGCTGGTGCCATGTCCGTGGCTCGGTGCTCTGGTCAGCCTCAGGCACTGCTCCCAGCCCTGCTGAGTGCAGCCCATGTCTGCTACAGGAAATTGCTGATTACAGCATCCTCTGGTAACAGTGCTACTGCAGAGGGTCCTGTGCTGAGCTCAGTGTGCAGTGGCAGAATCAGATAGGTTTGGGTTGGAAGGGATCTGTCAGACGGCCTCCTTCCAACCCGCTGCTGTAGGCAGGGACGCCTCCCACCAGCCCAGGTTGCTCACAGCCCATCCAGCCTGGCCTTGAATGGCCCTGGGGCATCCACAGCCTCTCTGGGCAACCTGTGCCAGTGTCTCACTTGCCCTCACAGTTAAGTATTTTTTCCTAAGATCTACATTAAATCGCCCCTCTTCCAGTTCAAAGCCATTTCCCCTCATCCTGTCCCTCCCCAGCTCTCCTGTAGGATCCTTCAGGTCCTGGCAGGCCGCTATAAGATCCCCCCAGTGCCTTCTTTTCTCAGGCTGAATATCCCCAGTTCTCTGGGCCTGTCCCCATAGGAGAGGTGCTCCAGCCCTCCGATCATCTTCGTGGCCCTCCTCTGGTGCCTTCCAACACAAACCATTCTGTGGCAGTATGAATAGTGACTTCATATCCTACAGACTTCAGCTAACACGTCTACCTGGACACAACCCAGGACCTGTGGCCTGGATCCCAGCTTGATTCTGCCATTCTCTCACTGGTGATGTGCAAAGGGTCAGACGTGTGATGTGATGACAGTGTGCTATGAGCACAGATAACTGGTAGGAAGACAGAGAAAGGATGAAGGATTAGCTTTTACAGGTGTGCTTGTATAAGTCGACATGGAGACAGCTGATTTTTAGTTTAGAAAATGCTTATTATGAAGTCTGTTGTGAAGTCCTTTAATGGAACAACCCGTGTTTTTTGGAGAATGGAACCATAAGAAGCGGAGTGCGAGACACGATGACCTGGAGATAAACTTCCAAAACTGAACTGAGAAGTGAGACTGAGAAAGCAGATTGTGCTGATGAAGTCATTTGTTTGGGACTCGGTAGAGGACTTGAAGGACTCTATGGAAACTTTTGTAAAGTCATGGAATCACAGAACCATAGAATGGCCTGGGTTGAAAAGGACCACAATGCTCATCCAGTTCCAACCCCCTGCTGTGTGCAGCTCACCAACCAGCAGCCCAGGCTGCCCAGAGTCACATCCAGCCTGGCCTCCAATGCCTGCAGGGATGGGGCATCCACAGCCTCCTACATAATCAGAAGAGTAATGCTGTGTAAGTGATCACAAAGCACAGGGAGGTTGACGTTCACTGCGGTGGTGACCCAACTTTGAATAAACCAGAGAACTCAGTCTGCTGGAATTCCTCCCTTTTACACCCTGGAGGTGCCCGAGGCTGTGCATGGAGCCACTGGGCAGCCCGAGCTGGTGGGGGGCACCCAGCCCACAGCAGGGGTGGAACCAGAGAGTCTTTAAGGTCTCCTCCAACCTCAGCCATTCTACAGCCCCGCGATTCCCCCTCCCTGTGGACGCAGCCCCACATCAGCCCCGCAGCCCCGGGAGCCACACCGCCAGCGCAGGACCCTCCTGAGGGCCGCCTGCACCTCCTGGTTGCGGAGGCTGTAGATGAAGGGGTTCAGCGCAGGGGTGACGATGCAGAACAACGCCGACACCACCACGCTGGTGGTGCCGAGCCGGTTGTAGTTGAGGATGGCCGTCACGAAGTAGAGCGTGACCACCAGCAGGTGGGCAGAGCAGGTGGAGAAAGCCTTGCGTCGGCCAGCGGCTGCGGGCATGGCCAGCACGGCCACCAGGATGCGCAGGTAGGAGCCGAGCACCAGCAGGAAGGGGCAGAAGCCCACGAAGACGCTGGAGGCGTGCAGAGCCGCCTCGCTGGGCCGCGTGTTGCCGCAGGCGGCCCTGAGCAGCGGGGGGACGTCGCAGAAGAGGTGCTGCAGGTGAACGGCTCTGCAGAAGGACAGCTGGGAGGCCAGCAGCGTGTGCACCGCCGAGTCCAGCGCTCCCCACAGCCAGCAGCCCGCAGCCATGGCCCGGCACACAGCCCTCGGCATGGTGTGCGTGTAGTGCAGGGGGTGCACGATGGCTGCGTAGCGGTCGTAAGCCATGACGGCCAGCAATGCGCACTCGGCACCCACGCAGCTCATCAGGAAGAAGATCTGAGCCAGGCAGCCGCGGTAGGAGATGGCGGCCCGCGGGCGAAGGCTGTTGGCCAGGACCTTGGGCACCGTCGCTGTGGAGTAGCAGATGTCCAACCAGGAGAGGTGGCTGAGGAAGAAATACATGGGGTTGTGGAGATGGGGGTCCAGGAGCACGAGGGCGAGTATTGCAGAGTTCCCCAGCAGCGTGACCAGGTATGTGGCCAGGAAAAGGAGGAAGAGGAAGGGCCGGCCATGGGAAAAGCCCAGCAGAAGGATCTCTGTCACCTGAGTCTGGTTCCCCCTGGCCATGGGGCAGCTGCGTTGGTCTGCAGGCAGAAAAGAGCAGCAGGAAGAGGTGGAGAGGGTAAAAACACGACTACAGAGTATGGGTTTAACTGCACGGATGGCTGTGGTCCTATCTCTGCAGTGATTGAAGGCTTCCCATGCCAATAGTTTGCAGACAGTGGGATTTCACCGTCCAGGAAGATGCTGTTTGGTGCTGGCGATCTGACTGCAGGAGTCACACCAAGGAAACCGTGGCCAGTTTGCATCCAGGCTAACTCACACATCCTGGGTCCTCCTGCCCATCGAACCCGCTGTCTCAAACACCCAGCACATCTCTTTTCTTCCCATTTGCACTCCTGCTCCCTTCCCTGCTTCCTGCACAACGCCACATCCTTCTCCAGATGCTATGGCCACAAGGCCTGCTCTCTGCCAGCTGCCAGGGATGTGCCATCACTTTGCACCAGCTAAAAGGGATTATTATTACTCTTTTTTCCATCCTGTCTCTTCCTCTGCCTTTTTGGAGTGCTTTGCTTAGCAATAACCAGTACCAGAACACCCCAGGTTCCAGCTGAGGGAGGCTCACCACGCTGTGTTTGTAGAGCCACAACCAAATGGAGCTGTCAGGTTCTCCGCTGGCCTGGGACTCCTGACTTTCTTCCATACATCTGATTTCTGTCACCCTGACCCAAGGGTTTTGCTGACTGCTCTGTGGAGCTGTGCTGACCCTGTCCATACGAAAGGCTAAGAGACCTGGGGCTGTTCAGCCTGAGGAAAAGAGGGCTGAGAGGGGATCTGATCAATGTTCACAAACCTCTAAAAGGAGGTGGAGGCACACGGATGAGGCCAGGCTCCTCTCGGTGCTGTGCAGCCAGAGGACGAGGAGCAACAAACTGGAACATAGGAAGTTCTGTGCTAAGATGCAGAAGAACTGCTTTCCATCGGGGTGACAGAGCAGTGGCACAGGCTGTGCAGAGAGGTGGTGGAGTCTCCTGTGAGGACATCCACCTCTGAGACCATTACAGGGAACTGCTTTAGCAGAAGTTGGGCTCAGTGATCTCCTGAGGTCCCTCCCAACCCCTGTGGTTCTGTGATTCCATTTTCCAGTGGTGTTTCCAGCAGCAGAAGGGAACCATGAGTTCCTCTGCAGGAGGGACCGGGAGGGATGGAGAGCTGCCTGTGAGGCTCTCCCTGTGCTGACAAACCTGAGCTGCATTGGGTGTGGAGGCACAGGGATGCTGTGCAATCACAGGAAGACAGACCCTAATTTCTCCACTGCGCTCTGGAGCGATGTAGCAGTCAGTGACATTTAAACCCTTCACCCCCAAACACCCTTTGTACAAGGGAGGGGAAACGTGGTCAGAAAATCTCCCCTTTCCCCAACCAAGGAAGGTGCCTCACTTCACCTTGGTCCCCCTCCCATCGCCCCAGTGTTTTGGGGTGCGTTGTGCCACCCTCTGTTCTGCAGGAGGCCAGGCACGCTGTGCTCCCACCCCAGACACCAGATGCTCCTGCAGGAAGATGCAGCTCTCCCCTTGAATTTCTACCAGCCCATCTGCACCCCAGGTGAGCACAGCAGAGCCTGGAACGTGGGAGAGGGATCCTGAGCCCTTGGTGCGCTCTGTCCCTGCCTGATGGTTGGACTGGGGGGAGCTGGCAGCACCACAGGAGGAATTTCTCCCGATGAGGACTGGCTGGTTTTGCTGGAGGCAGCACCAGCCCCCACAGCCTGTCCAAATGCCTCGACCACCCTGAGCCCTGGGTGCCAGCACAGGCATGGTCCCTATGCAGTATGCAGGGGGGGGGACCCTGAGAGGGCTCCATCATGCCCTATGAGCCTCTTACTGCAAGCAGGGCTCTGCCCTCCTTACCTCCGTGTCCAGCAACAAACCTGCAGTGCTGGGTGAGAGGAAAAAGCTGCCCCTGCCCCCATGTGCTGCCCAGCGTGCCTTACCTGCACCAGGAGGAGCCACCTGCACCTGTGAGCAGAGGAGCAGCTTTTAACCCTGGGAGGTCCTGAGGGAGAGGCTGGCAGAGGCAGCACTGCTGCACGGCAAAAGCACAGAGCAGAGATGCTTTCCCCCCAGTCAGTCCACACAAGTGGGACCTGAGGCTGCCAAACAGAACCCTCCTGGCACAGTACCCCCTACGATTCCCTTCTCTGGTCCAGCCCAGTCTGAGCTCTCTAGCCCTGTCCTTCCATCCCAGCCCTCAGCAACTCTTGTGCACCTGGGCTGCAGCTCAGGTCACCACGCACTGAGTACCCCATGCCATGGGGAAGGGCCAGCTGGGAGGGTTGGGAGCTGATTGAGCTCATTAACTGATAAGCACAGGTACTACGCTCAGCCTTCACCAAAAAGTGAAGAACCTGCAGCCCTTTTGTCCTCCTTCACCACACCGTGAGGGGTCACAGCAGACGGTGCAGCAGAGGGGCAGCAAAGGGCAGGGCTGGCCCTGCAAACACCTGCAGCACAACCCTATGGCACAGGTTGGGCTGGGTTAATGCACTGGTTGTGTTGGGTTAAAGCACTGGTTGTGTTGGGTTAAAGCACTGGTTGTGTTGGGTTAAAGCACTGGTTGGGCTGGGTTGAGGCATGGAACAGAGCTCTGTGGCTCTGAGGACTCAGCACTTCTGGACTCTTTAGTGGATGCAGAGCTCTTAATGTCTCCACTTGCAAGCACTGTGCTTTCCAAACCCAAAGGTACTGTTGTAAAACCGTGGTCTTCTCCAAGTCACGTTTCCCTGTTTGTTTTGACAGGTGGAAATTAGATTGGATCTTGGGAACAATTTCTTCTCCAAAGAACAGTCAGCACTGGCACAGCCACAGATTTCCTGAGCCCTCATCTCGTGATATTCAGAGCGAGTCATAGAATCATTCAGGTTGGAAAAACCCACTAAGATCACCACAGGTGACTCTGGTTCTTTCTTACATCCATTAGAAGGAAAAACCTTGAAGCCTCTTGGCTGCATTTTGCCTGCTGCCTCTCCTACCCCTCTGTGCCCTGTTGTGAAGGGTCTGGCCTTGGTTTTAAGATAGCCTCCCCATGGGTACAGCAGGACTGCTGTGTGGTTCTCACAAGCCACCACTCCATCAGGCTGAACAAGCTCAGCTCCCTCAGCCCCTGCCCATGGGAGCTCACCTCCAGTTCGACGACGTGCCTCGTGTTCTGGGGAGCCCAGCACTGCATCCAGTATCCGGATGTGGTCTCGGGGGTGCAGAATGCTTACCTCATTCTGCTGCCTTTGATTCACACAACCCCAGGATGCCCAGGGCCACCAGGGCACACGGCTGCCCCATACCCAGTTTGCTGTCACTGCTCCCCCCTCCAGACCTGGCATCGTTCTCATTGAATTTCACAGGGTTCCCCTTGGTCCTCTCCTCCAGCCTGTCCAGGTCCTCTGGAATAAAAACCCTTGAGCACATATACTGGTCTTCTTGATTTGAAGTCACCTACAAATCTGGCATGGTTACCATCTCCTCTGTGTCACTAATGAAGAGGCCAATCAGGGCAGGGCCCTGGACCAGATACCTGCGATGTCTCATCCGTCTCTGATGACTGCTCAAACATTATTCTCTGAAGCTGATGATCCAGACAGCATTACACCATCACTTTCATGATGTTGCTGTTGCTTTGACACACACGAGCTGAACACACTTTTCTTCCCATGTTTTTGAACACACTTGTACTGACGAGGAGAGCCCAGCTGCTCAGACCTTTGTGTGGCCACATCTGAATACAGAGCTCAGCAACGTGTTGAAGGCATCCTTGGCCCCAGTGGCTGCAATGGGCTTTTGCTCGGTGGCTTTGGCTGTCCCTCCTGCAGTTGTGATGGTGCTAAAGGTGCTCTGCCAGAAGTTAAGGTTAGGGTAGGGTTATGGTTATGGTGATGAGGAGAGGTAACAGACACGAGCCATGAAAAGAGCCGTCCCCACTGCATGCCATGGAAAATCCCTCCAGCGCTGGCTCCACACCCACAGGCCATGGACAACCTGGTGTAGGAACTGCTTTGGCAGGGGGTTGGACTCCATGATCTCTGGAAGTCCCTTCCAACCCCTACAATTCTGTGACTCTTCCTGCAGCCTCAACTGTGTCCTGGGCAGGGGCTGGACCAGCATCTCCTTTCCACCAGTACGAGTCTGATCTCTACAGTTAAATTCCATTGGGTTTTGTCAGAACAGCATTTCACGTTTTTCTCATTGCTTTCCTCCGAGGAGTTTCCTTCGAGACATGATTTTGCAGAGGAGTTGCCTGGAGCTCCTTGTTATCTAGGCCAGCCCAGAAGCAAGGATAGGAAAGAGCTGGCATTTCCAGCCTGCACTGCCCAAGGCAGGACAAATGCTTCATCCTGTGAAAGCACTAATGGAACGCAGGGAGTCGCTTTTCTCTAAAATGACTGATTTTTGGCTGAAAAGAAAACAGCAGTGCCTCATGCTGCTCTGTAGCAGCGAAGGGACTTCATTTGTTGCACCTTCATTCTGTTGGATTCACTGCTGGTACTCGTATTGCAGGAAAAAAGGGTGGCAATGGTTGATCCAGCTCTAAAGAGGGCCAAAGCTGACTTGATTTATGCTGACTTGATTATTTGGTCCCTTGAACACGTCCAAGGACGGGGCATCCACAACCTCCCTGGGCAGCCCGTTCCAGGGCCTAACCACTCTCCTTGTAAAGAACTTCCCCCTAACATCCAACCTAAATCTTCCCTCCTTCAACTTGGATCCATTTCCCCTAGTCCTGCTGTTGTCAGCCCTTTTGAAGAGTTTACTCCCCTCGTGGCTGTAGGTTCCCTTCAGGTATTGATAGGCTGCCATGAGGTCACCCCGCAGCTTCTCTTCTCCAGGCTGAACAAGCCCAACTCCCTCAGCCTGTCCTCATAGGGGAGGTGCTCCAGCCCCCTGCTCATCTCAGTCGCCCTCCTCTGGACCCTTTCCAAAATCTCAATGTCTTTCTTGTACTGAGGGCTCCACACCTGGACACAGGACTCCAGATGGGGCCTCACAAAGAGCCGAGTAGAGAGGGACAATCACCTCCCTGTCCCTGCTGACCACCCCTCTCCTGATGGAGCCCAGGAGCTCTCCCACCACCAGCAAGCAGCTCCTGCCCACTGATTATTATGGGACAGCTGCGACCCAACCACCATCCTCATCCCTCATCCTCATGCTGCACAGACCCTGTGGGGTTTTTGCCCAGGGCACCAAGCCAGACACAGGTGCTAATTACTGCACTTGAAATGAGATGCTTTAAATAGAAGGTTGAAATTGGAGAGAAAAGTTTTCTTGCCCACTCAGGGCAAATCCCCGCTGGGCTCCCTCCACAGGGGTGGCAGCACCAAGCAGAAAGCCCAGAGCGCCCCACTTTTCTGCCCTGTGTGTCTGTGTGACACAGGGTAAATGAGTAAATGAGGGCAAACGAGGCCCGGAGGGAGCTGTTAGAAGTTCGGTGCATCGCTCAGAACTTAACTTTGAAACTGTTTGCATTTGCACCAATCCATTGCATCATCACACAGAGCAAGGGGAATGGAAAGCGGAGAACAGCCTTCCTGCCTTCCAGGTGTCCACACTCTGAGCCAAGAAAAGGTGCACACAAAGGTTTCGAGTGTTAGAAGGGGAAAAAGCTGAACAACTGAACAGTGCATGGTCAATACGAAACGCCCGAGTGACAGCAAGCTGTGCAAACCAAAATCCAACAGACATCACCAATTCCTTGACCTGCTTTGAAAAACAGCAATGAAACCCCTTCCCAGGCTCAGCCTAATGCTTCGTCCCCCTTCCTTAATCCCAATGCCCCACTGTGCAGTTGTTGCAGCAACAGAATCTGTAACGTTATGCTAAACCAGCATCTGGAAGTTTTGCCTTTGTGATGTTAAGCCACAGCATCTGCAGTTCAAACAAAGCAAGCAAAAATCCTGAAGGAGGAAACGGAATCTGTTCTCCATTTGTTCTGTAAGAACAGATCAGTGAGGGAGGGAATGAGGGAGAGAAAGGTGAGAAATGGAACGAGAAGCTGTTTTGAATTTAAACCATTTGAAGTTACAAAACCAATGGTGACTCATCGTCAGAGGACCAAGCGGCACCAGATGGTGCACAGAACAGATGCTGGATGTCACTGCAGAAGCAGCAAAAAAAGCTTATTTTGCTCTCTTCCAAGCAAGGAGGAAAAAAGACTTTTAGCAGAGTACCCGAAATAGAGAACATCTGCTGTCATCCCAAATGCAAGGGCTTCCTTATGCTAAAAATCCATGTTTGACATTGCCTCTCGCACCCAACACCAATTATTTCAGGATTAGATCTCCTGATGAATTTTAGAGCATCTTCTGTTTTGCAAAACAAACACCTTGATTGGGGAAATGGGACTGAGGTGAACCAAAGACATACAATCATAGAATCATCACAGAATGGTTTGGGTTGGAAGGGACCTCAAGGCTCACAAAGCTGCAGCCCTGCAGCCACAGGCAGGGCCACCAACCTCCCTGTTTCACAGCAGCCCAGGCTGCCCAGGGCCCCATCCAACCTGGCCTCCAACACCTCCAGGGATGGACGGGGCATCACAGCCTCTCTGGCAGCTGTTCCAGCCCCTCCCCGCTCTCACAGCACACAACTTCCCCCTGACATCCAACCTCCAGCTGCCCTCCCTCAGCTTCCAGCCGTTTCCCCTCGTCCTGCTGCCATCTCCCCTTGCCAGGAGTTGACTCCCCTCCTGTCTGCAGGCTCCCTTCAGCTCCTGCAGCTGCACTCAGCTCACCCCCAGCTTCTCTTCTCCGTGCTGCAGAGCCCAGCTCCCTCAGGCTGTTTGCAGGGCAGTGCTGCAGCCCCCTGCTCATCTTTGTGGCTGCTCTGCACCCCCTCCAACAGCTCCCTGTCTTTCTTGTATTTGGACCCCCAGCCCTGGACGCAGTGCTGCAGATGGGGCCTCATGAGGGCAAGGCAGAGGGGGACAATCACCTCCCTGTCCCTGCTGCCACCCCTCTGCTGATGGAGCCCAGGATCCCATTTACTTTTAGAGCTACAAGGTCACACTGCTGGCTCATGTTCAGTTTTTCACCCATCAGGACCCCCAGGTCCTGCTCTGCAGGGCTGCTCTCAAGTTCTGCTCCTTCCAGTCTGTGTGGATGCCTGGGATTCCTCCGGCCCAAATCCCAAACCTCACACACTGCTGTGTTGAGCCCCATTAGGTTCACCCAGGCCCACCTTTCAAGTCTGCTGAGGTCTCTCTGAATGGCAGCCCCTCCATCCATGTGTCTGCTGAGGATGCACTCAATTCCATCGCTGATGTCACTGATGAAGATGTTAAAGATTGCTGGTCCCAAGGCAGAGCCCTGTGGGACAGCGCTCCTTACAGGCCTCACCTGGACACAGAACCACTCACCACAGCCTCTGTCTGCAGCCTTTCAACCAATTCCTTACCCCTGTCAGCACTAATGTGACAATTACCCAAGCAATGCCAACCAGGACCTGTAACAGTACCTGAAAACGTGACACTGAGATGGAGGATCAGTACTTGAAATTCGAGGTTTTGTTTCAGGGATTGTGCAAAATAAACATTTCAGATGAACAAAGAGTTACCACGTAATGACATCCCCAATTAACGTCATAAAAGCAAATGATGTAAAGAAGGGAGGTGGAGAGAAATAGTAAAGACCAGTAGTTACCAGAAATAAGCACACAGCATCCAGCATCTGGGGAACCAACAACGAATCAATCATCAATGACAGCAAGAATCCAGGTGTGGGTAAATTCATGTCATCAACAGATCCACCTTTGGGAACTGCTGGTGAAAATAAAAGCAGCAAGGCAGAAATGCAGACATATTCAGCAGATTGCTTTGATCTGTGCCCGAAACAAAATGATGGCCGTGTTTAATCTCCTATAACAGCAAGGAAAGAACACAAGTGTACTGAATCAAGGAAGCTGGGTGGCAGCACTTTGACAACTTACATTTTCTCAAACACAGCTGTCTTGAACTAATCAAAGAGCAACTTGTTTGGGATCCGTGACAGACCAGAGTGTTAATTAATTTGGGACTCAATCAGCAGAGCTTCAGCATCACTGACGCTCGTGCTTTACATCAGAATGGGGAGTCAGGCAAACAAACTCACCCTAAGTAGATTCCCAGGGTCCCTTCTCTAATTCAGGTCATTTGGAGTTATGTGAAAGAAAGTTCACTCAGTACCTTGATTTTTAAACGTCATCAGTATTGGGATAAACTACGAGGGGACAGTTTAAATGGATTAAGGACTCACGCATGGGCAGATCTCAAAATGCATCAGATGGGAGAACATAAGTGAGCACAGAACTTTCACAGTAACTCAAACCCAAGACCTCGTGCCCCAGCACACCAACGATCTGATGGTTGAAACACTTGGAACACAACTGTGCAAAGGACGTGGAACTCTGTGCCTCAGCTCACAGCAAACCCAGAAGGAATTTGGTCTCTGAGTCACCACTGGGTGTTCTGTTATGAGGCTGAATGCAAAGAGCTCCAGACAGAACTCCGGTGGTGTCTGCGTACCTGCACTGAATCACAGACTTTTGGCCTTTATTGCACACTCCCAATATTCGCAGTCCTAACAGCCACTCTCAGGTTCCATCAGAGCCACCAACCCCACGTTCCAGAAGATCTAAAAGCAAACAATTTATGATCCTCCACAGGCACTGGGCTGCTCCACACCTTTCTGCAATCACTGCTAGAAGATCAGCCATAGGGTTGTCAGCCCAGACTAAAAGGAACTGCTTTCCTACTGAGAACAACTTCCAACTGTGCCTCCAGTAGGTGCCTACCATAAGAATTTTTATATGAGTTTGAAGGCCACCTCTCCTCCCAGCTTGGATCCAGGAAAGCAATAACAGAAGGGTTACCACTGCTCTGCTCACCACTGCATTTTTTTCCATGTTCATCCCATTAAACCCTTCATAAGGGAAGGAGAGAACGGAGCAGACAGTAAGAATACGGGCCTACTATCAGCAACGCTCGTCGTCCCCTAGCTGCCAAGTCCTCAGAGTTCACCTGCACTGCTCACACACAGATAAAAACACGAGGGCTGGGGAAGTGCATGGCTTTATCTCTGTGTTGACTTTCAGTACTGCTAGTGGAGAAGTTGTTTCAGAAGTGTCCCAGCACCTGCGTGCTGCACAAATCACAGTCCTGAGCAGCACAGCACGATGCTCATCTGCCTTCCCTTTCCCCACAGTCCTTAAGACACGTCATGACTCTGTGTCTTGTTATGGGACTGACCCAAACAGTGTGGCTAGCAGCTAAAGCCAGCTCAGCAGACCACACTCCCATGTAACTCATGTCATCTCTGTTTCTTCTCCCCTGATCACACAGTGGACACGCTTCTCTGCATTGTAATACATCTGCCCACAGCGCAGACGTGGCTCCTCCTGCTGGTACCACAGCTGTTCATTGAACTCTGGGAAGAAGAAGGCAATTTCCCTGCTGGCTGACGCTGGGGAATCTGTAAGTAGAGAGGGAAGAGGTGAGATGCTAGCCTTGCACCTGAAACATGCACTGCTTTAAAGGCGGAAGCTGCAGATGTAAAGCACCAGGCCTGGCTGCATGTGGAGTCTGCAGAAGCGAGCAAATTGTGAGCAGAAAGCAAAGGCAGACAAAAATAGCATTGTTCAGCCCCCACCGAGCTCCAGTCCCTGCCCAGCGCTCAGCCAAGAAGGCCTACCTGAACCATGGGTGGTATTCCTGGTGTCAGTGAGGCCATAAGCTCCTCGGATGGAGTCTGGGACACAGTTTCGAGCTCGGAACACTTTGGTGGGTCCCATCAGGGATCTCCAGAGGGAGATGGCATTCTCATGGGCCAAGATATAAGCCCACATGGGGCCACTGAAAAAGGGACCAGGAAAGAGTAAGGTTATAACAGGGTACAGCTTCTTCATTCTTATTCTTATGACAAGCTCACAGTAGACAGCGATAGCTTGAAAACAAAGCATCTGCATGACCTCCATCTAGGTGATGGCACCCACAATACACTGGGATGCCATCCCACTCAGTCCTCTCTCATCACACCGGAGCTGTTCCATGACAAATGCCCACCCTTCAGCCCAAAGCCTTCACCCTCAGCACATCTCAAGCACAGGCTCCCGACAAGATGCATCCCCCGCTGAGGTGGAGCCCCCCAGATGCGGCCGTGCTGCTCAGGGTTCACCCCATCCCCTCCTCGTGCCCTGCACTGCCCACCACGTGGCAGAGCAAGTACCTGGCCATGAACTCCACCAGCCGCTGGTAGAAGAATCGCCCTGTGGGAGAGAAACAACCCTGAGTCACAGCACCCACCCAGCGTGCTCCCTGCCCACCCCCCGGAGAAGCAGCCTTCAGGGAATAAGAGAAAGGTGGGGGTTGAAAGAGACTTGCACACAGTCATTCTAACCCAGTGGTTTGGGTTAGAAGGGCTCTTCAAGGCCATCTGGTCCCACTCCCTGCAATAAGCAGGGACCCCCACAGCTCCATCAGAGCTCACAGCCCCCTCCCCTGAGCGTGGGTGCCTGCAGGGATGGGCAGCAGCACCTCTCTGTGCAACCTGTGCAGTGCCTCACCGCCCTCAGCATGAAGACCTGCTCCTTACATCCAGCCTCAGTCTCCCTCTGTCAGTTAGCAACCACCTCCCCTCGTCCTGTCACACAGACCCCACTAAAGAGTCCATTCCCTCCTTTTCACAGCCCCTTCAGATACAGAAGGCTGTTGTGAGCTCTCCCTACAGCCTTCCTTTCTCCACCTGCACAGCCCCAGCTCTCACCCTATCCTTGCAGGAGAGCTGTTCCATCCCTAAGACCCTCTTGGTGGCCCTCCTCTGCACACTCTCTAACAGTCCCTCCCGTGCTGAGCGCTCCCCATCTGGGCGCAGTGCTCCAGGCGAGGTGTCCCAGCACAGAGCAGAGGTGCAGATCCCCTCCTGCTGGCTGCGCTGCTCTGGATGCCCCCAGGGTGCAGTTGGCTCTCTGTGCTTTGAGGGCACAGCGCTGCCTCGTGCTGCTGCTCCCCACCAGCACCCCCAGGGCCTTTTCCTTCCCGCCCCGCAGCCCCGCACCGCTTACCCGCGTGCTCCCGGTAAAAGCGGCGGCTCTGTTCCCGCCCGCAGCGCAGCTCCTTGGCGCGCACGATGAGGAGGCGATTGCTGAGGATGATCTCATGCACGGCCTGTGGGCAGAGGTGCAGCGGCTGGGCGGGAGGCGCGCACCGCCAGGGCGTCCCGAGGGGGCCGAGCGGTGCGGGGCGGCCCGATCTGCCCTCACCTCCAGCACCAGCGGGTGGGCAACGGCGTCCGGCTTCAGCAGCGCCAGCGTCAGCTGCAGGGGCCGCTTGGAGCACGCAGCGGCCGCCATGACACCCTCCTCTCACGTAGCGTCGTGCGGGTGATGACGTCACTCAGCGCGACGGCGCGCGGGTGATGACGTCGTCAGGGCGCGACGGCGCCGTGCGTGTCGCGTAGCAGCGGGGACGCAGCGGCGGAGCGATGGCGGAGGCAGCAGAGCAGCCCCGGGATGAGGCCCTGGTTGAGGCCGGCGCCGAGGAGGCCGTGAAGATCATCTGCCTGGGCGACAGCGCCGTGGGCAAGTCCAAGTGCGTGGCCGCGCGCGTTCCCCGGACGCCGGGCCGGGCCTGGCGGGGCTCCTGACGGCCGCGCTGTCTCTCCGCAGGCTGCTCGAGAGGTTCCTGCTGGACGGGTTGTATCCGCGGTTCCGGCCGCGCCCCTCAGGTGTCGGTGGGGCGGGCGGGAGGCGGGCGGCGGCGGAGGCGGCGGCGGCGGGGACAGTTCATCCGACGGCTCCTTAACGCGGGCGCAGCCGCCCTCAGCAGCTCTCCACCTTCGCCTTGACGCTGTACCGACACCAAGCGCGAGTGGACGGGAAGGCGGTGCTCGTGGGTAAGTGCGGAGCCCTGTCGGAAGCTCTGTCGGAAGGCAGGACGGCCGCGGTGCTGCCGGGACACAAAGCGCCGCGCGGGGGCTTCCCGGCGGTGGGCAGGGGGTGCCGCCCGGCGCTGTGTGGGCAGCGAAATGGAGGAATGAAGAGCAGCATCGCAGAGCCGTTTCATAGCCGGGCTGTGGCGTGCCGCTTGTTCTCCGCCCTGAAAAGAACAGGGGGAGAAAACGAGGTGAGAAAAGTCTATGGGTCGAGGTAAGGATGGGCAGATCGCTGCTGATTTTTGTCGTGGGCAAAGCACTCTTCCTGGGAGAAGAAATGAGGAAGAAATTGTTTACCGTGAGGGCCTTGAGACAAAGGAGCAGGTTGCCCCTTGAGGCTGTGGATGCCCCCTCCATGGAAGCATTGAAGGCCAGGCTGGGTGGGGCTGTGAGCAACCTGGGCTGGTGGGAGGTGTCCCTGCCTACAGCAGGGGGTTGGAATGAGATGGTCTGAAAGGTCCCTTCAAATCCAAACCATTCTATGAAGAGAACCTGAAGAGAACAAACGCCAAATCCCCATCATCTGCTTCTTCCTCCTGTAACCGACAGTGCAGGGGAGTGGGGGTTGTGGACATCCCGTGATGATTTGTCTCTGCAGCTCCTTCAGCCTCGCTCTGTTCCCTGCTGCAGCGTGGGGCAGCTCCCATGGGGTGCTGTTCTGCCCAGCCTGGTCCTGGTTTTGTGGTAACTCTTGTCCCCAGGATGTTTCAGATCAGTGAGATGAAACCTAACTTGTGGCTTTGAGTAGATGAGCTGGGGTTTGCATCCTGGGTTAAAGTTGTGAGGAAAACAGAAGTTGAGATGTTGTGTCATCCTGAATTTGTCAGTTTTTTGTTTGTTTGTTTGTTTGTTTGTTTAATTTATCCTTTTATCTTACAGATTTCTGGGACACAGCTGGACAAGAGAGGTTCCAGAGCATGCATGCCTCCTATTACCACAAAGCTCACGCTTGTATCATGGTAAGGGTGATGTCCTAAGCTGCCCAAGGAGGCTGTGGATGCCCCATCCCTGCAGGCATTGGAGGCCAGGCTGGATGTGGCTCTGGGCAGCCTGGGCTGCTGGTTGGTGACCTGCACACAGCAGGGGCTTGGAACCAGATGAGCACTGTGGGCTTTTTCAACCCAGGCCATTACAGAATCACAGAATCACAGAATCACAGAATCACCCGGGTTGGAAGGGACCTCAAGGATCATGTAGTTCCAACCCCCCTGCCTAGCAGGGCCACCAAACACACACATTCTAGGATTCTGTGATCTGGTGGGATTTTGGCTGATAAATCCCAGCTGATGTTTGGCCTGGATGTTACTTTTTACAATTACACTCTACTATTTTTTTTTTTTGTCTCTTCCAGTTGTTTTACAGATTTTCCCACATTGTTCCTTCTTTTTTACCTGACAAAGCCAGTGTGGTTGGTGTGTTCTGCATAATTCTGCAGTGCTCTGACTGCATTCCCTGAGTTTGCTTCCTTCTCAGTTTCCTTTCTTTCATCACTGCCCTTCCAGTAATGAGGTGTTTATGACCAAATGCACCTCCTTGGAAGCGGTGCTGTCAGAAGGGATGTGGGGGAGAGGGCACTCTTTTCTCCTTCTGTGTCTGATGTGGCTGTTGAATTGTAGAGTACAAAACTGTCTTAAGGTGTTCTGCAAAGTACTGCACTCACAGGATGAATTTGGGTTTGGGTTGGAAGGGACCTCAAGGCTCACAAAGCTGCAGCCCTGCAGCCACACGCAGGGCCACCAACCTCTGCATTGCACAGCAGCCCAGGCTGCCCAGGGCCCCATCCAACCTGGCCTCCAACACCTCCAGGGATGGACGGGGCATCACAGCCTCTCTGGGCAGCTGTTCCAGCTCCTCCCCGCTCTCACAGCACACAACTTCCCCCTGACATCCAACCTCCAGCTGCCCTCCTTATTTCCACGTGCTTTGAGCTTTTTTGTAACTCAAATGAGTGTTGTTTCCTGACTCCTAATCTACTTAAGTCTCTTGGTCTGTGTTGTTGCTCTAACTTTTCACTGCATCTTTATTGCTTGTATCTTTATCAGCCAACTCCACTGGTGCTTTAATGTAATTGTTACAATGGAGAATCCTCACATCTGACCCCACTGACAGCAGAACAGATCTGTCCCAGTGCTTTGGGTGCTAAGAATGTAAAGGCAAACGAGGGATTGTTGCCTGCATCACGCAAAGAGAAAGAGGCTGCATTTTTCAGGGCTTGCTGGATATTCTCCCTTTCCTCTGTCACGCTTTCTAACAAGCAGCAGCTTCCCCTGACATCCTCCTGGCAGAATTCTGGGTTCTGCAGATGTGTTTGGTGCTGTGGGTTAACAGGAGCTGCCCTTTTGCACCTTTTGCTGGTTCTTTTTTGGAAGGTGTTTGATGTGCAGCGGAAAGTCACCTACAGGAACCTGAACAACTGGTACAAGGAGCTGAGAGAATTTCGCCCGGAGATCCCTTGCATTGTGGTGGCCAATAAAATTGATGGTGAGTGTGTCTTCTTCTTGTAGCTCCTCAGGATTGTGAAGGTGTTCTCTTCTTACCTGGTTGGGAAGGAATGTCATGCTTCTCTTGGGTCCAATACATCCTTGAGGATTAGTCCCTCGGGGCTGTATGTTACCAGATAAATAGCCAGGTCTGTGCAGGTTCATTTGGCTCAGTGGTGGAGCTTAGAGCATGATTCATCTCACTAATGAGAGCCTTTCCTCCAGGCTGCATCAAGCACCACGAATGAAGCAACAAGAGCCCGTTCCTTTCTTTGTCTTCTTGTCAGCTGCCTGCTGATGCTGTCGCTTTTAAAGCCCTCTGGCTTTTGTGGAGGGTCCACATGGCTTTGTACTGCAAAGGGGAGGCCTTGATAGCTGCTTTAGGTTCCAGTCTGCATCTGTTCCACCATCCCTGCATTTGTTGGCATTCTTTCACAGAAAGAATCACAGAATGGCCCAGGTTGGAAGGGACCTCAAGGCTCACAAAGCTCCAACCCTGCAGCCACAGGCAGGGCCACCAACCTCTGCATTGCACAGCAGCCCAGGCTGCCCAGGGCCCCATCCAACCTGGCCTCCAACACCTCCAGGGATGGACGGGGCATCACAGCCTCTCTGGGCAGCTGTTCCAGCCCCTCCCCGCTCTCACAGCACACAACTTCCCCCTGACATCCAACCTCCAGCTGCCCCCCCTCAGCTTCAAACCATTTCCCATTTCCCATTCTTTCTATACCAGTGCCTTACTGACTATTTCTCCATTTCATTTTTTTCCCCTCAGCGGATATGAAGATGACCCAGAAAAGCTTCAGCTTTGCCCGGAAGTTCAGTTTGCCCTTTTACTTTGTGTCTGCTGCAGATGGCACCAATGTAGTGAAGGTAAAACACAGCTGTTTGTCTCAGCCCTGTCCGTGGAGGGCTGTGAGCACGGAGTAGGGAATGGGGCAGTCCCTCTGACTATTAGCAGTTGTAGAGTTGGGTTTTTTTTCCCCCATGGGAGCAGTTTTTGTACATTAAGGAGTCCCATCACTCTTTGCTTTGAGTGACAAAGTGTTCCCTTTCTTGTCAGCTCTTCAATGATGCCATCAAGCTGGCGGTTACTTACAAACAGAATTCAGGAGATTTCATGGATGAGGTCATGCAAGAACTGGAGGTAAGAAAGGAGGAGAAGTGCAGGGAGTAGAACGTGAGGTGGTTAGCAGCTCTTCCCCCTGGGGAAAGCAGAGCCTGTACCAAAGGGTGAAAATCTCACAGGAACTGAAAGATTTGCCTTATGCTGACAGCGCCGGGTTTGGGTGCTGCTCATATCTAGGTGGGAAGGGGTGAGGTGGTGACCCTCTGAAGAACTTATGCTGCTTTAGCCTGGTTTTGAAAGCTGTAGCAGAGTGTAGCTGTCGTGCTCTTCAGCATTTTCTTGTCTCACTTCTTTACAGAGCTTTGACCTGGAGAAGACGAGTGAGAATGTGTCGGATCAAGAGGAGAGCTGCCCTGAAGAAAAGCCCCCATCCTCCTAAGGACCGCATTTGGAGTCCATCTTTTCTCTCTGCTCCAGTTGTCAGGGGCTACAGGAGCTCACCTCTGCAGGGGAAAGTGATTTTTCTCGTGCCCTGAGATCTCTGGTGATGGGGAGACTGGGCACCATCTCCCTTGGCTGGGCCCTGACTCCCTGTGCCTCGCAGTCGAGGCAGCAGCGCGAGCATCCGTGTGCTTCTTCGAGACAAAGCTTGCTGGGAGAGCTGAGCCACTCGTGTACCTGCAGGGAGGGTCCTGCCCAGAGACTTTAATGGTACCTACCACAGAAAATAGTTACTAAAGACTTTTTTTTTCATTAAAAGAAAAAAGAGAAAGGTTGGAGTCTTCTTGCAGTTTTGTTACGAGGCAGTTGAGTTGCTGCACAACGCGAGTCCAACCACCAGCCCTCCCCTTCCTTTCACAGCCCAGCCTCTGTGCACCCCTGTGAGTTTCTTTGCACCTCCTTGTAGAGTTCCTTTGAGTTTCCCTTCTCCATTCTGCCGTGGGCCAGAGAGATCCAGTGGATCTCTAGACATAAGGAATTGCTCCTTGTAGGTCCTCTGGAGCTTCGTGGTGTGGTCTCGTATCTACAAGGTGTCTCCCAGCCCAGGCTGATGGATGTGGCTGCTGCTGTTCCCACGTGGTGACATGCTGTGTGTCCCAGGTGCAGACAGACACACACCAGGACTCTGATGTGGATGGCAAAACACATCAGGATGGACAGAGTGCTGCCCTTGCATGAACATGTGACCGTGAATCCCTCTCCAGTTACTGGGACTGGCGGTCAGCAGTGACAAATAAATGCAGCTTTACTCTCTAGATGTGCAGAGCAAGTCTGCAGATCCTTCAAATAACAGCGTAGAAATGGCATCCAGCTCATGTCTGGTGGCTGGGTGTCATGAGGTTCCTTGCACACTCGCAGGGGCAGCCATTAGCTCTTCCCAGATTGGTTCTCCTGCCATTTGAGCTGGCCTGGCATTGAGTTGCCTGGTGCATTACACCCCCCCACACCCACACCTCACCAGTAGCTGGCACTTGAGGGACACTTGATGTTGCAGCTGCTGTCCCTGAGACTTCTGCTCACCTACAACCTGTCCCATTGTGTCCCCTTCCCTGAGCAGGCACCATTTCAGCCCTCGTGGGCCACTCTCTCCTTTTTGTGGCCTGCAGTCTGCACGCAGCTTCGCTTTGCATTGCAGGGTGTGGAAGCCTTTGCCTGGCACAGGAGATTGAACTGAGCAGAGACACGGGTAGCTGTGAAAATAAGCTTTATTTATCCAACCAAGTCAACTTCAGTGTTTGTGTGCAGTCAGAGGGGGATGGATGGGACAGAGCAGGGCTTTGGCACTTGGGGTGCCATTGGGCATTATCCCAAAGAAAAGGATCGTGGTGCTTTGCAGCCTGCTGTGGGCCATGCAGCCAATTAAGCTTTCTTTCCTCTTAAACCCTGCAGGAGCTCCTGGAGCAGATTAAAGAAATCCAGGACTTTCTGGCGTGGAAATGGGCACGGTCTAAATGGGTTTGAGTACGTTGGTTTGGGCCTCTGGTAGGAGGTTGAGGTATAGACTGGGTATGATGTTGAAGTAGGCGTTTCTGCTGGAAGCAATCCCATCTGTACCAGGATCCAGTTGCGAAAGTACTGAGTGGAGGCATAGACTCCAGGCTGCTGTATCCTCCCACAGCCTTTCCCCCAGCTGGTCACACCGATGAGCCAGAAGTAGTCAGCAGTTTTATCTTTGCACATGAGAGGACCACCGCTGTCGCCCTGTGGTGGAGGAGAGAAGCCCAAAGTGTGACTGGGTTGCCACATCAGCAGCAGAGCTGGCTCCCCTCTCACAGTGCTCCCTAGAGCTACATTCCCTGCACAGAAAAGCTTTGCTTGGGTTCCAGAGCCTAAAAAGGCTTCTGGAAGGGGACTGTGGGTCTGGAAGGTAGCCCTCCCTTCCTCCCTCATCTCTGTGCAGTGATCCAGGCTGTGGGGGAAAGGGGTTTTCCAGGATTGGGTCCAGACCTACAGGGCACCAGGGGGGCTCTCTGGGCAGAATCCCAGGTATGTGGGGTACAGGGAGTCTGAGGAGCTGCAGATGGGAAGGGGAGGTGAACTCTGATGGGCGCCCAGTGCTGGGAGGGTGGCTTGCAAGGAGAGCAGAGCTGTGTGTCGGTGTGCAGCTCCTACCTGGCAGGTGTCGATGCCGCCCTGCGGGTAACCAGCACACACATTGTGGCTATGGACAGCCCCAGCATACCAGTGGCTGCTGTTGCAGAGGTTGAGGTCAATGAGCTGCACCTTGGCCTCCTGCAGGACACGGTACGGTTCCACGTATTCCTGTAGAGCTGTGAGCACAGAGCACAATTGGCACCACCAGCTCCTGGCCCATTACCCTGTTTGTGGGTGAAGCCCTTCCCTACATCTTGACTCTGTGTCTCGAGATGCACCGACGTTTCCCTGCTTTGGGAAACGGGTCAGACCCACACCTCTCCATAGATACATCCCTATGGTGTCACTGGGTTTCTACCTGCCATCAGGGATGCTGTTTCAGCAGCGTGCCAAGCTTTCACTCGGGACACCCGTGCATTCTGTGTACTCACATCTCAGCCCCATGTGTCCCCAGCCACTGACGTAGCAGTCTGTGAGCTCTGACACTCGCAGCGAGGCGTCGGGCACGCAGGCCAGCTGGATGTAGTAGCTGCAGTGGACAGGTTGGTCCAATTCGAGCAGCGCAATGTCGTTAGCCATGGTGTTCCTGTGATAGTACTCATGTGGGATTACCCGCACCACGTTGCGCACGACCGCTTCGGGGCCCAGGCGTTTCAGATCGTGGCCACCGATCACCACGTGCCACGGTGTGTCAGGGCTGGAAGAAGGGCAGAGGAAAGGTCAGAAGAAACGTGGCAACATCACAATCACAGAATGGCCAGGGTTGGAAGGGACCTCAAGGATCACGAAGCTCCAAACCCTGCAGCCACACGCAGGGCCACCAACCTCCGCATTGCACAGCAGCCCAGGCTGCCCAGGGCCCCATCCAACCTGGCCTCCAACACCTCCAGGGATGGACGGGGCATCACAGCCTCTCTGGGCAGCTGTTCCAGCCCCTCCCCGCTCTCACAGCACACAACTTCCCCCTGACATCCAACCTCCAGCTGCCCTCCCTCGACTTCAAACCATTTCTCCAGTTCCCTGCTATCTCTACTATGCAGGAGGGAGGAAAGCTGTCCTACAAGGGCTGTGACATCCCAGGTGTGCCTTGGGCATGAGGCTTACTGAGCTAAGGGCTGCTGGAAGCTGTGGCACGCACCACCAGGAAGGCACCCAGGACTGCCCGCACTGTTTGTAAGGCAGGGAAGGGGACGGCCCTTACGTTGCGTGGTCGAAGCAGTGCGCCGCTGTGAGGACCCACTGCGGCGTAATCAGGGATCCTCCGCATATGTGTCCGGTGCCGACGTACCATGTGCTCTGCAAGCTAACGATCCACGGCCAGGCCCCCTGTGGGGCATCAGTGCCGCCCACGACGCGCGTTCCCCCGTACTGATAAGCCAGGGGCCGGAGCCCGCAGGTGCTGCAAGGAGAAACACGTCAGGTTTTGCATCTGAACCGCCGTCCCTCCCCACGAGGCGCCGCCGGCCACTCACTCGCAGCTGCCGGAGAAGCTGTGCGCCG
>NW_024885349.1:0-38340 GCF_019232065.1 Centrocercus urophasianus
TGTGCACAGTGGAGACTGGAAGCATCTGGTGGAGGTGTGCGAGCACCAGGGGAGTCTGTGCAGCTCTCCTGCCAGGGATCCGGCTTCAGCTTTGGAAGTTATGCTATTCAGTGGTACCGTCAGGCACTTGGTGGTCCTCTCATGTGGCTGTCCTTCATCAACCCCTACTCATATGTTAAATCCAGCCCTGAGGTGCAGAGTCGATCCTCAGTCACTCGAGACAATTCCCGCTCTGTGTCCTATCTTTCTCTTCGTGCCCTGCGCCCACACGACTCAGCGCGCTACTTCTGTGCGGTTGACACAGGAACAGGAAATCCTGCAGAGCTTTAGCAAAAATCTTCATGAGAACAGCTGCTGGAACCACACGGCTGGCAGGAGCTGGAGCGGCTCTGGACCATTCCTGGATGGTGACGGCACATCATTGCACCCCACCAATTACCCTGTTCTTTCTGCATAGTCTCCTTTCACTTCATCACTCCTTTCATTCTCCTGAGTCACAAAAGCGGTGTTGTGACCTAAGGATTATGCTCAGCATATTTCTGTTCACGAGATCAGTTTGGCCACTTTGCCCGCCTTCCTGCCTTCAGCACGTCTGCACCAGCTCTTTCTTTCCTTCTTCCCTTGGATACTCAAAAGCACATTGGGCACTTCTAGCAATAGCATTGCCTGCTCCCATCCACCAGCCATGAGTTTTTTTCCATCAGTCTCTGTGATCAAAGCAGTGAATGAATATCTTTGACATGATTTCAGATGCATTTCAGAATGATATAAACCAACAAACGCAGTCTGTAGTGTTGAGTCATGCAGGACAAATCGAGATCCTGCAATGTATATAGGTTACTCTGAAAGCAGTTTCCCCTATTTGATTCCATTGAAACTACAGCAGTTTCAAAGTGCACAATAACACTGTTTGATAGTGGAGATTTTCAGCTGCATGTCATTATCTTTCAACAGTGTCAACACCATTAGCTGTGCATTTTCCCCAGTGATGAAGAAGATCCTTCATTTCATGCTGGTAAATACCTGAACCAGTGCAGGTGAACCACAGTTCCACAGCTGATATGCTGGCATTGTTACCAGGAAAATGTAGCTCTTAGAGAACATTTTTCATCAGCCTGAACTGATGGAAGTTCAAAGGTGACATACACAGAGTGTATCATGGTTGTGAAAGGACTGTTCAGCCAAAACTGTCAGTGTGCACCATGGTCTTCATAGAGTACACAGAGTACATCTCTCATCAGCCCAAACAGATGGAATTCCAAAGGTGTGATACACAGACTACATCATGGCTGTGGATGGAGTGTTCAGCCAAAACTGTTAGTGTATACCATGGTCTTCAAATTGGTATGGTGTGTTCATGGTATGACGTTATCATGTTGCAAGAGAATTGTTGTCTTCTTCTCTGCCCTGTCTCTGGAGTTTTGAGCCTTCAGTGCTGTCAGCGTGGAGACTGAGTGGACTGAGGTGATGAATTTTCTTGGTTCTGTTAACTCTAGAAGGATCTCCCCTTTCCTATCCCAAAAGACAGTGAGCATCACTTTAACTGCTGAGGGCTGTGTCTTGAACTTTTTCTTTGATAGGGAATTCTTATGTCACCACTCCATGGACTCTGTCTCCTTTGACTGCCTGGTAGTGGTGACACCTCACCTCATCATTGTTAATGATGTGATCCAGGAAACTGTCATGTTGAACCTTGAATGGGTTCATTTGTTCCTAACAAACTTGCATTCACTGTTCTTTCTGTTCCAGTGTTTCCCTTCACAGTTTCCACCTGATGCAAAATTTGCTCTGTTCCAATGCTGACATTATTGTTTTCAACGCATGAAATCCAGTATTCAGTTTGGAGCACACTCTGCAGAGATGGGCAGTAAAGGAAAGGGGCCACCTAATTCCTGAGAAGTTTTATCTTTCTCTCTGAATGGAAATTGGAAATGGAACAGTGGAGCTGTAGTTGTCCTTCTCTTTTGAGAACCAGGTACCCAGAAAAAAATGACAGTCCATGGAACCAGAGCATTAATTCTTTAACTTCCAGTGCACTACATGATGTTATGATGTGGAATATCCATAACAAAAATAATAAAACCATGCCATCATGCCAACCTGATCAGAGCTCTGGGATTCTGATCATCACTGGCTTAGAGTTGGAAGACAGTGCACTCTGTTCCTGCACCGTCCCACACGCTGCCCTGCGCCCGCCCTCCTGCACAGTGAGAAGCATCCCCCGTTGCCCAGACAACATCGTCTTCATACACTCCTCCCTTCCCTCTTGCCTGTTTGCACCCCAGTAGGAGCTGGGTGTTATGAGAGAAATTGGAGGGGAGAGCACAGAACTGTGGGGATGGTGATGGATATGGAGGTTTCCAGAATTCCTTTAAGTGAACAGTGGAGAGCTGCCACAAGTGATTCACACTGCAAATCCAGTGATTGATTGATTGATCCAGTGATTGAACTGTTGTCAGCTTGATTCAAAAAGAAGGGTTAAGATCTCCCCCTGGTCCAGTGCCACTGCAATGCCCCTCCAGGATTGCTCTCACCTTTTCCTATTCTTCAGGTCATCACAGCTTGTTCTCAGTACTCTTGCAGCAGTCACTGGCCAGGTGGCTGGGGAGCAACATGTCAAGCTACCAGCAGTACTCAGCAGTAGTGAAGTCATCTTCCAGAGCAACATGAGAGGAAGCAGCATATACTCACAGTAGCTGTTCTAGCATAGTCCTAGCAGAGGCCATATGGATTTATTGGGAGTGTGAGGAATACAGAAGTTTCACTTTTCTGGAACGGTGGAGAGCTCCCACAACAGATTCCCACTGCAGATCCAAGCAGCAAAGAGAGGGGAAGATGCAGGGTTTCACTGCAGTGCTCGGTTCACACTGCAGCAGCTCTGCAGCAGTGGACCAAGAAGTGATGATAGAGGATCCCGAATTCTCAGTGTTCCTTTGGGGCAGACACTAATCAGGTGGTGTCATGCAACTGCAGGTGCAGAAGACAGAGCTTTCCCAAGCATGTATTCACATCCAGCTGTTTTGGCAGTGGATGGGGTCAGCACAAATCTTACAAACAGTAAATAAATGAAGTGCATTTATCTTTCCTTAAGTTTAAAGCAGTGGGATAATAAGTGAAACGATACAGAAAGAATAAAACAGAAGGTTATGAACCTAACCATTACTACATAAGATTAACTATATAAGATTAACTATTCTGGGAACCTCAGAGGCTACTTGGAGAACTGTTAGCTAGTGAACATTAACTGAGCCTCTTGTCTAGCATGGCCCCTTTTTTCCTCCATGACCTGGACATCCTATTTCATTGTGACAAAGCAGGAAGTCAAGCAAAGAATGCTGAAATGATGCACAAAGACTGAAAAATCTCTGAAATAGAAAGGAAATGTGGAAGAGGTGTAAGCAGAGGAAGGTGATCTAGAAGGGACATAGAAACTCTTTTTCACCATGCAGAATAGAGTTAGAAAAGCCACAGCCTATCTGTGGTGTGGCATATGAGGTCATTTTTATTCTGATGAGCGCATTTGGCTCTGTGGAGAAATCATTCCCATGAATTAATCTAAGACTCACTAAGTCACTCACTGGTCCTTTCAGGCCAATATCAGATATCTTGCAAGAGCTATAAATCACAGAGCAGATATTACCTAATTTCTTCTATTACCACCTTCCTTTCTTCAGCACTGGGACTTTCCCAAGCAGGTATTATAGATCCTGCTTTTCACAGAATCAGAGCACTGAAGGGACTGGAAGGCACTGCTAGAGATGCATCGAGTCCAACCCCCCTGCAGAGCAGGCTCCCTCCAGCAGGCTGCACAGGTAGGCATCCATGCAGTTCTTGAATATCTCCAAAGAAGGAGAGTCCACAACCTGCCTGGGCAGCTGTTCCAGTGCTCCACCACCCTCACAGTGAAGAAGTTCCTTTGCATATTGTTGTGGAACTTCCTGTGCTCCAGTTATAGGTGTTTCCCCCTGTTCTGTTCTCACAGGCTGCTGAAAAGAGGTTGGCCGTGTCTCTTTGACTCCCACACTTAAGATATTTACAAACAAAAATCAGATCCCCTCTGAGTCTTCTTTTCTCAAGGCTGAGCAGACCCAGTTTGCTCAGCCTTTCCTCATAGAAGAGATGCTCCAGGCCCTTTGTGGCCCTGTGCTGGACTCTCTCCAAAGATCCCTGTCTTTTTTTTGTACTGGGGAGCAGATGACTGATTTTGAATAACTTGTTTTAGCTGTTCACTCACAATATTTACTGTTGGGTTTTATTAAATATCTAGTTTTTTTAAGATTACTTCCACTCTCTGCAGGGAACAGATGATCAGTAGCATTTCTGTCTTGTAAGAGAGCTTGAATGTATGGGATGGTACTGTCCACAGAAGAGCATAATGGACACTGTATCCTTTAAAAGAAGAGTCACCTTGACAGCTGCATCCCAAAATCACCCCTCCATCTCAATGAGAGGTGTGGACATGGTTGTCTTTTATATATATGTGATCTAATCAGATGGATATTCTGGGAGCTAAACTCAGAGAGGGCTGTTTCCCTCAGAAAGGGAAGTTGGATTAGAATATAAATGAAGGATGTCTGGGGGCTGAAAGAGTCAGGAAAGCTTTTCGGTAAAAATGCCTAGTAGATCTTTCAGCAATAATGTTAATAAACAAATTGAATAGTACAGCATTGAACCAGGCAAATTTGTGAACAGACTGGAATATACCCATTTCCTTATGTGTCTTAGAAATAGACTTGATCCAGAAACTGCTTCACAATTCTAGATAGCCACTAACCAAAATCAGATAAAAAAAACCTAAAAGCTGATTGTAATCATCCATGACTAGATGTTCACCATTTTTTCAAACTCAGCTAAAATCATATATAAATAGTTAAGATGTCCAAGATGAAGCCAATTCAATAGTCAAGAAATCTAGTTCACTATATCAGACATACTGAGGAAAAAAAATGGAAAACAGAACAAAAACAACCTCCAGAGTCCCTTATAAAAATTGTTGACACCCAAACAAGAAATATTGTAGAATCGTACAGTCATAGAATCATAGAATCACCAAGGTTGGAAAAGACCTAAAAGATCATCCAGTCCAACCGTTCACCTATTCCCAATAGCTCCTACTAAACCATGTCCCTCAACACAACATCCAGCCTTTCCTTGAACACCCCCAGGGTCGGTGACTCCACCACCTCCCTGGGCATCCATTCCAGTGCCTGACCACCCTTTCTGAAAAGTAATACTTCCTAATGTCCAGCCTGAATCTCCCCTGCCGTAGCTTGTAGATCAAATATCTGAGTAAATAAACAGATTTAGCACATCCATACAGGCAGAATTCATTAAACCAGCACCAACTAAACCAGAATAGCTTTGGAAAAGAATGTAAACATCATAGAATCATAGAATGGCTTGGGTCAGAGGGGACCTCCAGGATCATCAAGTTCCAACCCTCCTGCCACTGGCAGGGTTGCCAGTTGCTAGATCAAATACTAGATCAGATTGCCCAGGGCTCCATCCGTCCTGGCCTTGAACACTTCTATGGATGTATCTAGGATTACCTCAATGCAAGTGCAAAACCTTGCACTTTGCTTTGCTGATCCTCATTAGGTTCAAAGGTTCCACCTTCTGAGCTGAACAAGGTCCCTCTGGAAGGCATCCTTTCCTTTTGCTGTATCAATCACAATATGGACTTTTTCTAAATTTCATATGAAACATAAATATTTTAAGGTCCAGAAATACTTAGGAAATGTAGAATAAAATAAAACTGAAAATTAATAGGATTGATGTAACTGGTCTTCTGATGTTCTTTAGTATGTTCCATCATAACTCTCCTGATATTTGTTAAAAGACAAATGAGAAATAAGGTCCCTCCAGTAAGAACAGCTCCAACACCCAAAGGGAACAACATTCCTTTTTGACAAATATGGACTCTATAGTTATAAATTAATATTTCTGCCCCTCCAAAACAAAGCAATACTGATAATTTTGGTTTTAGTGCGTAACAGCGTTTCTACAGCAGCTTTAGATTATTATAAAGTAAAACAGTAGATAAAGTTTCACCTCTTCAAAGGACATGAAAGAGGAAGCCACCGGGATGTGAAGTAAATAATTAAATAAATGTGTTTTTGTAGAAGTCTCTACTGCTGTGGATTACGTACCTCTGTGACTGAAAAAGACTGAATTACCGAACACAAATGGGCTTACTCACTGATTTCCCCTGAAGGCCAAAACATAGTGCCCTGCAGTCTCTTTTTCTTCAGACAACTGTAAGCATAAACATAAATTTAATTCCCAGCATGATTCACCTGGAAGATTTTTGCATACAAGACCAATTTCCTTGACATTTAATATCCAGTCTTTGACAGGATGTGATTTTGGACATGCGCCTGTCAACTCAAGTTGGGTGATCAGGTATATATCTGCTGGATTTTAGATGTTTCCACTTCATCATTGCATTCTCTTCTGACAGCACAGAGCAGGTAAGATTTGTTGACTCTCTTTTTTGATAAAAGCAAAAATCCTTTTAGGTCTGTACTGAACAATGGCCAGAAGCAGATGCATAAAGAGTGCAAGCAAGAGATTACAAAGAATAGTTGCTGATAGTAATCTCCCATCAAACTGGCATCAGAAGGAGGACTTTGAATAATGTGCAGCTCCTTTGCACAAAGTCTGTTCTGAAAATAATGCCTCCTATTTTATTATGTTGGCTTGTATGTGGTATGGCAGTAGAAAATTGCACCATTGGCATTAGTTGATGCTTGCTGAACATTTATGGAGACCAAACAGTGAATGTGAGCACAGTGATGCATGTCAGCAGTGGCAGAAGCAATGTGAAAGACAAGCTTCATTCTGAACAGACATGCAGATGTCAGCCAGTGCGATTTTTTCCACGTAGAGGAATTCAGTTCCACATTTTTGCCTCACACTCTTTCATCTCAGACACCATTTTGTCAGGCTGCCCTCTGCTGCCATCTGTCGCATGGCAACAAAATGTATTGGAATACTGTGAGGAAGATTCAACCTCTACTGCCATATCACCAACATCCACCTCCAACTTCATGGGCCATCTCAGCAAAATAGGAGGCATTACTTTCAGAGTAGAAACTTTTTTGTTGCTCTTCACATGCTCTTCCAGAATCAGTTCCAGATGAGCTTTGACTTTTCCAGCCCTAACCCATCATGATCATGAATCCCTGCACGATGATAGTGTCTCTAGATCCCTCCCAGATCATCAGCCTCTGTTTCCAACTCTTGCACATTTCCTTGCCTTACCTGAGTTTGTTCAGGAGCCCCTTGTTCATCATTTGGGCCTCCTGCTACCTTTGCTTTGCATTATGTTTTGTCAAGATAAACCATTCCTGATCTCTGAAAATTAAGCAGCTCTCCTCTGTCCAGAACCATAACTGCTGGGATCTTCCAATGGGATCCTGGGGCTGAGATTCTGCTTTTAGCATTTCTTCCCCTTCGTGAGATTCTGAGCTCAAATACTACGTGAGTGTTAAGATTGTGTAAAGGAAATGGACCTGGAGGTATTGATGGATGCTCAGCTGAACATGAGCCAGCAGTGTGCCCAAGTGGCCAAGAAGGCCAAAGGCATCCTGGCTTGCATCAGGAATGGTGTTGCCAGCAGGAACAAGGCAGTGATTGTTCCCTGTACTCAGCACTGGTGAGGCCGCACCTCGAGTGCTGTGTCCAGTTTTGGGCACCTCACTGCAAGAAAGACATTGAAGCTCTGGAGCGGGTTCAAAGGAGGGCAACAAAGCTGGTGAGGGGTCTGGAACACAGGGCTGATGAGGAGAGGCTGAAGGAGTTGGGAATGTTCAGCCTGGAGAAGAGGAGGCTCAGGGGAGACCTCACTGCTCTCTATAACTTCCTGAAGGGAGGCTGTAGTGAGCTGGGGGTCGGCCTCTTCTGGTGACAGAACTAGAGGGAATGGCTTCAAGCTGTGCCAGACATTTAGGCTGGCCATTAGGAAATACTACTTTTCTGAAAGAATGGTCAGGCAGTGGAATGGGCTGCACAGGGAGGTGTTGGAGTCATCGATCCTGGAGGTGTTCAAGGAAAGTTTGGACGTGTTGAGGGATATGGCGTAGTGAGAACTGTTGGTGATAGGTGGATGGTTGGACTGGATGATCTTGTAGGTCTTTTCCAACCTTGGTGTTTCTGTGATCCTGTGATCACCACAGCCGAACCTGCTCCTGACCTTCAACATCTGTTGCTGAATCTTTCTCATTTGCACATAGGAGGTCCATCTCCTTGATCTCATGTTTCAGTATGATTTCATCGGTAAACTCTGTATGGTTTTTGTCTCACTGTGCAGCCCCCACCATTAGGATCAGGGCTGGTAAACTAGAGTCTTCTTTCACTTGTCCAAAGTAGGCCTCACCTACTTCTTCTAAATCGTGTGGTCTGTCATAGCCATCCACCATGTCACCCATATTGATCTGCCCTCTACTCCTGACCCATATGCTATCAGCAGGTTCACTGCATGTTCCAAAGCAGAGCAGCATGCATTTTTCAGATGCTCTGATGGAAAGAGCAGTTCCCCCTCCTTACCTTTCCATTGTCTTTGCTAAAGGGCCAGTCATCATTCTCTGCAGTATTTCTGCAAGCTATCACAGAAAATCTCCATGATCTAATAGCTTTACAACTGGGCCAGGAAGGAAATCCCAGGCCATGCAACCTAGGCTTCAAGATGTATTTCAATTGTTGAGTCATGTGGACTATTCCACCCTGTATCCACAGTCACAGACTGTTTGAGCTTAAATTTATCCTGTTTCTTCCTGGATTTGCATATGTTATTGCACAGGTACTTCAAAAAGGCACCTAGTCATGCTGACTTCCTAGAAAGTGTATGAAGAATTTCTTTTGCCTCAGGTTTCTTGATCTGAGTTTTTTTCCCAGTTAGTCAGGTGGATCCCAACTCTTCCACAGTCTTTAGTTCTCAAATAGGTCTGACGGAATTAGAAACCAAGTCCCCATTGCCAGTGCCACTGACAAGTGATCCATCCCATCCTCCTTCTCACCTCCTCTCCCTACACCAATAAGATGAAAACAGAAACCTGCTTGGTCCCCATGTCCAAGTCAATGCACTCATCCTTGCTAGTTTCCAGGACTCTCCTGACAGGATGCATCATGCCCATCAATCAACTCAAGTCAGTGAAGTATCTCCTGTCAATGGAAGCACTGGCAGAGGGACAGATTTATGCTCTTATCAAGTTGAGACTGAGTCAAGTGCGCTGGCAGGCATCTTAACAATTTTTGTTGTGTTTTTAATTAAGTGGGGAGTTGAAGCCAAAGTCTGGTATGGAGGTGGTGTTGTTCTCTTGGCTCTACTGAAAAGAAATCTTCACTGAAATGCTGGGCTGTGAGGCCTCTGCCCTAGACATCACTTAGCTGCTATAGTCCTGTAGCTGCCAGGCTTTAGGTGAGATGTTTATCCACACATCTTCAGTCTGTCCAGTGCTTGCCATATAAGCAAGTTGCTCCGCTCCCTCCTTTGTTCAAGCCCAGAGCAAGATAACCACATTAAGTCACACTCTTGCTTAAGCTGCAATTGTCTGCTGATTTATGGTCATTCTCTATTTCAGTACAGCAAGTCTGGTGATTTCCTTGGAGTGGTTTAGGGAGCAGATCTAGCTGACTAGCACAGCAGAATTGGCTAATTCACTGCTTGGGTCTGTTTCCAGCTATACGTTTCTTATACCTCTTTATTCTATGGTCAACAGCAAGAGATTCTTTGAGTTTTTTAACCCTAGTTAACTCTCAGCTATCAATTCCAATTTTTAGACAATCAAAAGTTTTACGTCCTCCCACATGGTGTTCCTGGCTTTGACCTCCTCAGTTTTAACATACTGTTTCTCAAACATCAAGGTTGCCAAATAAAGTGCCACGTGGTTTTACATCAGTCCACAAAACACAGGTACTCTCACACACTGTGTGTCTTCTTCTACCTATTACATTCTGTTTAATCGTAGATGTCCAGACAGTGTAAATGGTACAGCTTGATCACTCTGAACAATTTGATCCAATTACTTTATGATAGCTGCCCTCAGGGGTACGGTATCTCCACCTAACAAAGAGCAATCATTTTCCCTACTTAGGACTTCCTAAGGTCGAACGATCCTCAGACATCAACTCTGAGTACCAGTATCAGGCACACACCTCACTTTCATGAGCACTGAAAAAGGTGAAAAAACAACAACCTTCTGCAGCTTAGAATTTTCATAAATTCTTTGACATAGCATTAAAACTATGATTTTTTTCCCCTGTTTTCTAACAAGCTCAACTCCATGAGATTTTCAGAAACATTACGTTATCCTGAAGATTTCAGTTAAAATTCAACCATTGCTGTCCTGTTCTAGGTCGTTCATTGAAAGCTGTGCCAAATTTCTTCATGTGGTATGTAAGACAGAAACCACTTGAGAAGTCATGTGACTGCCTGAATAATCTAAAATTCTGTGTAGTCATAACAAAGGAAGACATATTTTTTGTAATGAGGTATGTCACTGTGTTTGGGGGTTGGAGTATCACAGTGGTGTAAACAACATAGGGCCCTGTACAAAAACCCAATGGTGCAAAATAAGTTTTATGGGGTTTTTTTGGAAGGAAGAATATAAGTTCCTGAAATACCTCAGGAGATAAATCTGACATTGCTTTCACATATTGATTTATCTCAAACGTATTGAGCTCATGGAGCTTTTTGCAGAATGGAGAAAAATAAAACTTCGGTACTGATGAAGGTATTTGACATCAATATTGTTTTCTCCCTTCCAGGTTCGGAAGAAAACATAGCTCTAAATGCCCTCATGGGATTGCATACATGGGTCAATAAGAGAAGCATCTGGATTTTGATCTTTTTTAAAATTTTTTAAATAACTTCTGAATGCAGCAAGGAAAGAGTTATTTATTTGACTGGGGACTAACAGTGTGAGAACAGATAAGCTTGTGTTTGGAAGTGGAACCACTCTCACAGTTGAACCAAGTAAGTACCCTCATTTTCACTTGTAAAATTATGATAAAGGGATTCAGTAGTTTGTGTTCATTATAAGAATTTTCTGCTGTAGTAATTCCTGGTTTCTAGCCTGTGTTCCAGACTAATTCCTCAGCTTGTATCTGCTTAGGGAAGCTTCACAGGAAGGGCTGTGCTAGTTCTGTAAATCACCTTTACTCCATGATCCTCAAACACCCAACCTGCAGTCCTTAGATTTAGCACGACATCATTTATTCCTAGTCTCAATAGTATTCTGTCCCAACTTTACTGTGGGGCTTCAGTGAGTTTTCACTGTCTCCTTTTGAGCAGAATTGCTTAACTCAGCAAAGAACCAAGAATGGACAGAAAGTTTGAGATGCATTCATAACTCTCTTGTATGATAAGACAGATTTTGGCATTGACATTACACTCATAGTGTCAGCAGCTAAGTAATTCCATTGGCATAGATAAAGAGAAGGAAGGAGGTTAAATAACCTCGGGATCAGGGTTTTGCAATTGGCTCACATCCAAGACCAAGATGAACGAAGGAGATTTGGCTGCACAGCTGAATGGGCTTTCAAAAAGTAGAGGCAGTGGGTAGGGATTATAACGAGCCTTAGTTCTCCCTGACTTTATTTGAAATTCTGTCAAGTTCAGTAAAGGCAAATATCACTCCAGCCAGTTGTGTGTTTAATTGTGGTGCACAAGAGGAGTTTGATAGGTTGATCCTTGTTATCCTAAACATTCAGGTGCAGAGCTTAAAAGTTGTTGTGATGCTTTCAGAGATTGTAGTGGCTTTAAAATTCTGAAACAATATCCTCTGTCATTTTGTATCCCTAGAGACATGCCAGAAAGAGATCATGGAGCTCTCTTAGGTGGGGATTAATATCTGTCCATGTCTGTAGGATATTGTGGACGGTAATAAAAGTCTGTTTTGGAACAGTTGAATCCCATTCCCAATTCTGAAGGAACAAAAAAATGTAAATTCTATTATTCTAGAATCAACCAAATTCAAAAAAGTTTAGCCAACTTTCTATGACCTCTTATGCTGGCAAATGCTGTGTGATGGCTCTTTTTTTTCTAGAAAAAAAAGGACAAATACTGTTCTCCAAAATGTAGGTTTTTCAGAGTGTTGGTTCTGCTGCCAAAAAAAAAAAAAAAAAGATTTATTTCTAATCGCCCTGAAGGTAGCATGCGAATCATTGACTCCAGCAAGATATTCTTGGTTAGGGAAAACCATTGCTGGAATCAACGTACTGCACACATGACATTATCCACATTTTACAATTATCTTTCTTCCCTGAGTTTTCTACAATGTAGGTTAGAGAACAATTCATGTGACAAATGAAATATGCTGGACTGGCCTCCTCTCCTCTGAAATGCTTCAAGTCATTCTTACTTTTTTTTTTCTCCTATGTTTGATGCTTATTTTTTTTCTTGCTGAGGGGGGGATGAAGAGCTGCACAACGACTTTAGGATGAAAATGAAATGCCTGACAGTAAAAGATAATGGGTCTTCTAAGTCACTCAAGTGTCTGCTGAAGTATTTCATATGTCGAACCCAAATTTCTAGAATTCTGCAGCCTGATCCTTTTGTTGATCACTTTGGACTCTTTTGGTGATACTAACAAGGATTTAAAGATGCTAAGTACACACTCGTCTGGTTACCTGAATCTTCTGAGAATCCCCAAACACAAAATTGTGTAGGAAACATGCACTATTATCCTCTGTAGTATTTTCCAGGCACATTTTCCTGTAGAAGGCTCACAAAAGGGTTTTGCCTTTGGTTTTGCTTATTCTAGATAAAACTCTTATTAAGAAAACTAAAGACCACAGCATTATGGAATATATAACTATTCCTATGCCTTTGTAAGATTAAAGAAAAAAAATTATGACTTTTTTGTGCTAATAAATTACCTCTTCCAGAACGTAATATAAAAATCACCAATCAAACAATGCAAGGAATTCACAGGTATATTTTCAGATAACACAAAATAATTGGACTATGTTGAGACTGCTGGGCTTGATAAATAATAATAATAATAATAATAATAATAATAATTCTGCTTTACAATAATTGCACAGTGCACACTTGCTCTTGCTGAGAATTTTACCCAGTCAGTTTGCCTTGTATACTGGTTGCTTGGAAACACTGGAGATTAGACAACATGAAAGGACTTCAAATATCTTCTCAGATAACAAAAAACACACAGGGCTAACAGTAGCTGGCAAAAACATGTTACACCTGGAAGGGAAATGTCTGAGGAAGAATAACAAAACAGGCCTTTTTTGATACAACCCTTGTAACTGTGCGTAACTGCTGGTCTAATCTTCGGGACTGGGACCCAACTGACTGTGGAGCCTAGTAGGTATTCTTTATGTTTTAACATTTTCTCAGTTGTTATTCTTTGGATTTCAACTTTTTCTTCTCTTCTTCCTCCTAAAATTCAAGTAGCAACTTCCTCGTACTTCAAGTCATTAATTAGACTTTAGGATTTCTATGCATAATCCTTTGATATGCAATTAGTTTAAGTATCAAAAAACATGCTGAGTCCCCTTCACAGGAATTGCCAAAGAATCTGGGCTGTGCAAGGACAAGCTCATGCTGAATTTGCTTGGGAGTGTGTCCAGAGAAGGGCAACAAAGCTGGTGAGGGGTCTGGAGCACAGGAATTATGAGGAGCCATTGAATGAGCAGGAATTGTTCAGTCTGCAGAAGAGGAGGCTCAGGGGAGACCTTACAGCTCTCTGTAACTACATGAAGGGAGGTCCTGGTGAGGTGGGGGTCAACCTCTTCTCCCATGTAACTAGCAATAGGACTAGAGGGAATGGCCTCAAGTTGCGCCAAGGGAGATTCAGGTTGGATACTAGGAAATATTTCTTCTCTGAAACAGTGGTCGGGCGCTGGAATGGGCTGCCCTGGGAAGTGGCTGAGTCACTGTCACTGGAGGTGCTGAAGAAACATTTAGATGCTCTACTGAGGGATATGGCTTTGGTGATTTTGGTGATTGCTGGACAGTTGGACTGGATGATCTTAGAGGCCTTTTCCAACCTTAATGATTCTATGACCTTCTATGATCTACCATTTGGCATTTTCATAAGCTTGTAATAGTTATTATTAGGTTTTGCACCGATGGTTGGGCAGTTTGAAGGGAACAAAAGATTCTGTGGATAAATATATATAAGATGCTAAGAATTTAAATTCTCTCAGGGTTAGAGAGACAGCGGTAAGTGGAGAAATTGACAGTATTACACAGAGGAATTAAAAGAAGTTTAATCTGTCAGTTCAGTCATACTAGATGGCTCAGTTTGGGTTAAACTACATTGGTCCAGGGAAGTCAATGAAGATGTGAATTTGGGAATCTGTTTTCTCTAGGTGTTTACAAACATGGAGTTGTGCTTGTTCTTATTAGCAGGGGCAAGCCATGATGTTATGTCAGAGTATTCTTCAGCTTGCACTTTTTTGGGATGTGAGTAGAGTAGGAAGGAGAGTAAATTCAGAGCCTGTTGAAGAACTTGCAAAGATAAATATGATGAACAAAATTTCAGATCTGTGGGGACTTTTGAGTAGAATGCAACACAGATGCCATGCAGAATGCAGAGTCTAATGCACCTCTCTATCAATCAGGAGGCTCTTATCAAATTGGACACATTCTACTCTATATATAATCTTTTTTAAAAAATGTCTGATAAGCTGAGATCCTTTTGGCAAGGAGGCATACTAGAAGAATCCCTTCGTTTCAAGTTATTGTTTTAATTTACTCTCTGAATGTTGTCTTGGCATTGCTATGTAGAGTAACCCAAATTACTTCATGTATAACCTGAAGGTAGAGATATTTTGTTTTTAAAAATCATGGTAATAATTGGCTGGTAAATTATTTTGAGAGATCATCTGCTGCCTGAAAAGATGTCTACTAAAAGTTTAAGCAATCTTATTTCATAACTTCTGTGTCTATCAGAAATTCCCAGAGAAGGCAGCTGTGGTATAATTGAAATTCAGGCTTTTGCAGTTGTTAAGTCTTTGGAATTCATGTTTGTTGGTTAAAATTCAGAATTCAACTCCCAGATGGTTTCAAAGCTAAAAAAAATACATCAGACAGTTTCAGAGCAATTCTGCTGAAAGATGCAGCAGAGCTGTGATACCAAATCCCATCAATCCTGTTACACCTTTTAGGTTCTGCTCTAGGGCATGCATCTTTGTTAATATCTTAATCCTATAGAACAACTACTGAAATTAGTACACTAATGTAAGGAATACTGTAAAATATTTGTCTATGGGCTTCAAGTTTATAGGCCTCAGTGTGTTCTGCCCTTCAAATCAATCTGCTGCATGTCATGCTAACTCTACATTGTACTTCTGACTGCCTCTGGAGTTGTGTGACTAGCAATATGGCACAGGGCACAGCACAGGAGCTTTTAAAACCAATTGCCAAACCTACTATCTTTTCAGTATCTGTAGGCTGGATTTGAATGATTTAAATGTCCGTAACATTCTGTGGGGAAAATCTCTGCCACAATTTCAAGTATTTGACTTTATTCCAGGAGAAGTGGAAATAAGTGGACATAATTTAGAAGCTCCTGATTGCTTCTCTCCTAATTTAGCACCTTGGAGACAAAAAGCCTTCCTGCAAATGATCATTTATTAATCAAAAGATCAGCTTTGTCCTCCTTTCTAGCAGCAACACTTTATTTCTGCAAGCCATGCCAGACATCAGTGAAGTAATTTTGCACAGCAGTGATGCAACAAACTGACTTCTCTCTTTGCCTTAACGCTTTTGCCCTGATGAGAGCTTGTAGCCACATCAGAAGGAGACCTGGGGGAGGTGCGAGAGAGTAAAGGAAAAGCAGTTAATTCCTCACGTCCCATGAGTACACAAAGTCTTCCTTGATAGATCTTTTATTTTTAGGAATTAGATTGTTGAGAAAGCAGAATAATTTGACTCTTGGAGCTGAACCATTACAAGTTCTAATTTTCAGGTGCCTTATCAAATAAAGAACTCACATACAGGCATTAGTTCTAGGAAAAGGAAGCTTGTGGAATTAAAGCTGCTTTGAAAACCTACTTTTGTACTTTCTTTCTGCCTTCTATCTGCTCTTTTGGAATAAGCAGCAGGAAAATATAAAGATAAAAGGAAGACTATTATTCAATGATGGAAGCACCTGAACAGCAGGTGATTTAACTGTCAGGCAAGACTGCAGTAAAATCAAATCATGCCCACAGAATCCCTTTTTTTAAAAAAAATATTTTTATTTTTAAACAGGAAATCAGAATGATTCTATTCCAGAAGTCATTGTGATGAAATCAAAGAAAAACAACAAAGATGATGACACTGGGAAAGCAGCTTGTCTGGCAAGGAATTTTTATAAGAAGAACATCAGTTTGGAGATGTCCTCTACAGAAGTTGTATATGAACCAAAAGCACCCATTGTGACATCAAATGGGGTGTATAATACTATTAAGGTGGTCAAAGTGACAAAACAATCGGAGGTGACGTGCACAGCCAGGTTAAGCAACGGCAATTTTACAGCCAACTCGACATCACCAGGTACAGTTCTGTGGAACCATCACAGCTCATTTCTGGAGGCAGTGACATTTGCTGGCCTTCCTGCTAATAAGCAGGCCCCCTGCATGCCCAGCAGGAGTGGGAAGGAAGTCTAAGTACTGAAGCAGGTAGAGCTAGAAGTTATTTAAACACAACTTAAGCAAGTGGTCTTAGTTTTTAGGAGCCTGAGGTTCCTTGAAAAAGAAGAAAATAGAACACCACACTGACTCTTTTTTGAATTCATATTTACTTATGACTGAGTAATTCAACATACAACATAAAGCTTTAACCTTTAAAGTAGCCTTTCTAAAAGTAAAAAGTGTTTTTGTTGTTTTCTTAAACCACTTTTTTTTTGTATATATATTTTCTTCCATTGTGAATTTCATTCAAAAAGGGGATAACAAACCAACTCAAGATTTCCTCTTTCCTGCAATGACACTGAGGACTGTTCTCAAATTTATATTTGTGATTTGTCTGCTGAACCTCAGGCTTTCCCACAAACCTGTTTCTGTGGAAAAGTCAGATGGGCACAGTCTTTAATACTCCTTATCATTCAGATTTTGTTTATAGTGTCTTTCTTTTTTATGCTACAGAAACGAAAATTGAAGAAATGAAGTCAGAAAATACTTGCAACACCACAGACACCTCTGCAGGTTGGTTACCTAAAGAAATTGTGGAATTCTGTTACTGTGTTGGGGATAAAAGATTTTTTTTATCTCAAGGGGCAGAGGGATCAGAATATTATGTACTCATCAAACACAACCTTCTTCTTTCAGAGGGAGCATACAAGTTTTCTTACAGAAAGTAAGCAACAAGAGGCAGAATCCCATCAAGAGAATTGTCTTCCTCCCTTGTCATTATGATGTTTCTCTGCCATCTTTACTGCCATTTCTATTAACAGCGTTTTTTCCCCCACTTTTATACCCATATCACAGCATCTCACTCTAGACCATGACCTCTCTCTCCCCTCTTTTCTCTCTCACTGAGCAGATATCAATGTGGAGAAAGTGAACATGTTGTCCATGGCTGTGTTGGGTTTGAGAGTTCTGCTGGCAAAAAGTATTGCCTTCAATACACTCATGAGTATCAAGCTGCTGCTTTTCTAAGGTAAGGAAACACATAGCGTGGTCTGTGGAAACAGAGTTATGTGTCTGAAATGACCACTTGGCTTTGTGTACTTCTTGAACCACACAAGGAGTAATGACTGTTCATCTACTTCTATTCCATTAAAATATATATATTGCCTCTTTCTGCAAACAAGCAAAGAATCAAAACCAGACTTTTTCTGTGTTCCATGCTCAGTTTTTGTTGCTGGTCCCCAGGTGTGCTTTGCTTTGCCAGAGCACCTCAGGTTTTATCACTAATGCCTAAGAAATATTTCATTGACTGACTCAAATGGCAGAACCTGAGTCTTGGAGGACAGTCAAGGTGAGTAAGGAGTCAGAAGGATGGCTCCCAAAACAAAAATGTGTGGGGATGGCAGGAAAGAAAGAAGAAGGAAGAATTTTAAAATTAATGTTCCCAGAGGGATAAAAAGTAGTCCAGACTGAGCCTGGTGAGTCTTCCTGTCTTGATCTAATAACAATCAAACAGTGGAGGGGTATATGCTTTAAATGTATTACATTAAATATAACCTAAAATACACTTTGTTCTTCTAGGCAATGGAGAAACAAGGCAGCAGAAGTGTGAGGAACAGAAGGAGAGAGCATTTACCAGCAGTATGAATTCCAGGGGTGGAAAACCTTCCTAGACAGTTTAAGTAACTGTTAGAGTTGTAACTGATTTTGCTATTTCTTGTTCTCTGTGAGCTGAGGAGAGTACATTTTTCTTCATTCCTTTGCTAAGTAGGAATTGTTTTTCCCTTTCTTTTATCCTTTGCATAGAAGCATCCCACCAGCACTGATAGTTTTAAAAACCAGAGCCTCACCACAGGTACATCACCATTTGAAAATGCATTTACAGGAATGTTGCATTACTCCATAGAGCTGAGATTTTACTGCTGAGAGGATTCTGGAGAGGCTATTAATTAATTAATATTAAAAGTCTTACTGCTTTTTAGATAACAATTTAAATTCAATAACAATCAATAACTTCAATATGCTTCAATGCTTCAATAACAATCTTTCTAGTGTAGATGAAGAAATCTGTGTTGGACCTGAAGTGATTCACTGCAACCAGATAATGTTCAACCACAGTAACAGTTTTATTTGCATTTCTTTGTTTAACTTGTATCACTTCTGCAAAGCATACAACATCTCTGTTTTAAGTTGCTGTAGTCATTGCCCAAATAAAGTTTTAGTATGCTAAAATGCTGTAGTTTGTACTGTGTTTATTCTTCTGAATTTGGAAGGGAGATTGGTAAAATCTAGTTGTTCCAATGACCAGCGACATCAGATGTACAGCTTTGATATCCTGGGTTTCCTGTTGATGAATTTGTGTTTCCTAGGGTTGTACTGGGAAGCGAAGGCTTCCTTTGGCACATTAAAAAGCTTCAGGAGGGCCAGGCCAAGGCGATTTAAATATTATTTTTTTACTTTTCAGATGACTTTATAAAGAATCTGGTGTGATATTCTGGATCACATCAAAAAGGTACAAGGAGAAATCACTTAAGAGACAAGTTGTTATGAGCATGGACAAGAAAAACAGAGAGATGAGCAGAGAGATGAGAACGCACTACTTTCTTCCATTCACTGTTACCAGGATGGGGCCAGCAGGAAACAACGTATGCTGGTTTGATGGAGAGATATAACTTCTATAGCAACTTGCTAAAAAGACACTCAGCACACAGACTCCCCAACTCATCCTTCCCTCAGAAGCAGCAGGCAGGATGCTGTGGTTAACACAACTAACTTGCAACGTACAAGGTGAATTCCCCCTTGTTTTGAAAAACAAGTTAACCACATCCTGGAGAGAAAATTACAGCTACCAACTGAGTTATTGCTGCCTTCAAGACAGACTCTAAAAACACTGCTTAATAACTTGGTCAGGTCAGTCTTTCACACCCTGCAGACACCTAGAGGAAAACCTTCATCTTATCATACAGCCATAGAATCAATTGCGACAGAATTATTTTCTTCAGAGTGCCTGGAATGATGCCATATTTTGGTTCTAGGAGAAAAACAACATTGATAACATGCTGATGTTTACAGTTGCTGCTAAGCAGTGCTGTACAGAGCCAAAGCCATTTGCTGGGGGCTAGCTGGGCATCGGCTGGGGGGTGGTGAGCAATAGCTTGTATCACTTGCAAAATACATTCATAGATGTATACATATTTGTCAAAATTATTATTCTTTATCTTAGAAAATAGTTTTATCTCAACCCATGAATTCTACTTCTTTCTTTTTTCTTCTTTTTTTTTTCTTTCTGATTCTCTCCCCTGTCCCACTGTGGGGGGAGGGGAGTGAGTGAACAAACAACTGTGTGGTGCTCAGCCACCTGCCGGCTTAAACCACAACATCAGAGAATGGCTTAGGTTGCAGGAGACCCTAAAGATCACCTAGTTCCACCCCTCTGCCGTGGGCAGGGTTGCCAACCACAAGATCAGGCTGCACAGGATCCCATCTTTGAATACTTCCAGAGATGGGGCATCCACAACTTCTCTGGGCAACCTGTTCCAGTGCCTCACCACCCTCTGAGTAAAGAATTTATTCCTAACATCTAACCTAAATCTCCCCTCTTTTAGTTTGAATCCATTCTCCTTCGTCCTATCACTATCAGACAGTGTAAGAAGTCAGGTCCCCTTCTGTTTGTAAGCTCCTTTCAAGTACTGGAAGGCCATCATGAGATCTTCCAGGAGCCTTCTCTTCTACAAGCTGAACAAGCTCCTTTAATCCTTGTTCACTACAGATATTCTCCAGCCCTTTGATCATCTTTGTTGCCCTACAGCTTTGCATCCTTCCTGTGTTTGAGGCCCCAGCCTTGGGCACTTATGCAAAATATGAGTGAAATTTACATAACCCAACAGAACAGTCTCATCATAATATAAATTATGGGAAGTTGTTCTTTCATATTTTATCCTGATTTTCTGATGACATCCACCACATTTTCTCATTAGACTCCAGATCACTCCTTTTCCCAGCTTCTCAGGCAAGACTCTCTGTGAAATCTCTGTGGATCTCTGTGAAAATCAAGAAATAGCATTTTCTTCAGTAGTCCTTGGTTGTGACTGGAAACCACAGAATGGAAAACTTGTGATGTTGCATATGGGAAGACTGGGATCTATAAATGTTTGACTACTGAGTGGCATGGCACAAATTTGTACAGAAATATATAAGTCAAATAAAGACTAAAGAAGGGTGTAATAAACCCTTGGAAGATGAGAAGTTTCTGTACCCAGTGAGGAATTTTGGCATCTATGCAGCCAGTGTGAGAGAAGAGATGTTAATGGGAAAGGCAACACCTTACTATACCACCTGATATGGGTGGAAGAAGCAAGCATGTGTGCAGACGCACAAATCCTTTCCAGCTCTTACATTTCTAGATAAACTGCACTGGATGTTTCAATAAAACACCCAATTATTTCCACAGTTATGAGTTCTTTGGATCTAGAAATTTTAGTTTGAGTTAAGAAAGAACCTGTAGCAGCTCTGGTCCTATTTTTCATCCTTGTGAACTCGTAATTATCTCCTACAATCAGTGGCTTTTCTGTTGAGAGTTTAAAAACTATAATATTGAGCCAATGCAGAACATGCGAAGAAAATTGTCCATGCTTGGAAATTTGACCAGCAGAAAAAAATCTGCTGGTGCTGGTCAGCGACTGGCTGAACATGAGCCAACAGTGTGTTCAGGTGGCCAAGAAGACCAGTGACATCCTCTTGTGTATCAGAAATACTGTGGTTGGCAGGACAAGAGGAGATCCTTCGAACATGATGCTGGTGAGACCGCACCTGGAGCACTATGTTCAGTTTTGAGCACTTCATTATAACAGTGATATTGTGTTGCTCAGGTCTGTGTAAAGAATGACAACAAAGCTGGTATAGGGACTACAAAACTAGTGTAGTGGGACTGAGGGAATTGGGATTGCTTAATCTGGAGAAAAGGAGGCTGAAGGGAAAGCTCATTACTTTACAGTTACCTAAAAAGAGGTTGAACAGAGAGAGTGTTGGTCTCTTTTCATAGATAGCAAGTGATAGGACATGAGGAAATGGTCTCAAGTTGCAACAGGGGAGGTTCAGATGAGATATCAGAAAGAACTTCTTCAATGAAAGGGTGCCAAAGCACTGGAATGGGCTGTCCAGGCAGTTGTCATTTGTGGAGTCATTTGAGAAACATGTGGATGTGGGGCACTAAGGGATGTGGTTTAGTATAAGACTTGGTAGGTCAGGCTGGTGGTTGGACTTGATGAATTTGTAGGCACTTTTTCCATCTAAATGATTCTATAATTCTATGTAGCTTTGGAAAAAAATAGAGATTATCTGCAAGATAAAAAGGACCTCATTGTGACCCATAGCTTCCTCATGGGAGGAGGGCATGGAAGGTCAGGAGCTGATCTTCTTTCTCTGGTGACCAACAACAGAACCTGAGAGAATGGCATGAAACTGTGACAGAGGAGGGTCAGACTAGATATGAGGAAAAGGCTGTTCACCAAGAGTGGCTGGGCATTGGAACAGCTTCTCAGGATGTGGCTGTGGCATTCAGCTTGCCTGAGTTTAAGTATCCGGACAGTGCTCTCAATCTGAGTTTTGGGTGGTTCTGTGTGGAGTCAGGAGCTGGACTCAATGGTCCTTATGCATCTCTTCCAGTTCAGGTTATTTTGATTCTGTGATTCTAAAATCTATTTGCAGGTAGCTTTTGTACAGCCCAGTAGTAAGACTGTATAGTGAAAAGCTTCCTGAATAAAGTTGGAAGTAGTTGTTCTTGAATGAAGTTTTTCTTCATTGGAAAAGGTTTGGTTAAAAAATCATCACAAATTTTCACCCAAGCAATGAAAATCAACAAGGCAAATGGTTTGGTAGTGAAATTCAACACAATTGAATCAGAATGAGTGCTCAAATTTTTCCTTTTTTTCTCTGCCATGTGTTAGCAGGGGTTATTTTTGTTCCCTTTTCTGTCAGTAATTACACTGTTTTAAGGAGCTTCTTGCTTGTCTCCTGCAAAACAAATTGCAACATTTTTCTCTAGCAAAAGGTAAGAAAAATCCTGATGTTTGTGTCTTATTTTTCTTACCCACAGATCAGAGACACTTACATGAAAAGCTCAAACAATCTTCTTGCGATTCAAGGCAGGCCATGCATGAGGGCACATTTTCATATTCATAACCAGTGCTCAATTTATGCTCTTCTCCTGCTTGAATTCCACAAAACAGTGAGATCTTTAGAAAAGTATCCTGGCATTTGGGGTATTCTCAAGAATAAAGAAAATGTAACAGATGAATCACAGCACCCCTGGGAGGCTCTTCCCTTTCAGCACTGCAGCTGGTGCTGCAAGATGGCCTTGGGTGTACAGAGCGACATGAAACACAGACGGTATCCATGTCTCGTTTGGCATTTGGAAAGAGGTCTCACTTCAAGAAGTGTTCCTCCTTCTCTGTACCGTGTTGATCCTAGAAGCTCATCAACAAGGAGTAAAAATGAGAGAAGATCTTAAAATGCCGTTGATATTTGGTATAAAGGGGCAATTAAACTCCTTTGTAGCTTTTAAATTTGTCACATAAACTTGTCTTGCAAGAGCCACAAATACAGTTTAGAACCTATTTAAACAATTGCAAGAGCTTTTATATCTTTATGGAGACCAACATCAGAAAAAGAGCAAAAACTTTTGAAAGTATTTGGCTCAATGAGTTCAGTGATTCAGATCTTGTCTTTAAAGGATTCCAACAACTAAGTCAGGATCGTGTCCTAGTTTCAGCTCCATTCTGAGCTGATTTTTCCTTCATAGTGTCTGGTGTGATGCTAAGTTTCGTCTTTAGGAGAAAAGCAATGTTGATGACACACCACTGTTTTAGCTGAGCAGTAAAACAGGATAAAAACCACAATTGCTTTTCGAACAAAATGTTTCTTCAAACATTTTCTCTTCAACACACAACTATGTGCCATGAGCAAGACTCACTATTTCCCCTACAGTAAACCTTGATTTTTGCTTTTTTCATGTCATGTTCCAGAGTTTACTAGGGCTAGACTATTTTCTCATCAACAAGTCTTTAAATTGTGTATATGATTTCATCCTGACGTGGGATTTCTTGCCAAAGGAGTGTAATGTAATTATCCTCCCCAATTATCCTCAACTACTACAAATCTCAGCAGGCTTTAAGAGCTATTCTTGTATTAATCAACGTGCAAGGGTTAAATTTGGAATATCAAAGAATCACAGAATTGTAGAATGGCTTCAGTTAGAACGGAATTAAAGAAGGGCAGGGAACCCATCCACCAGATCAGGTTGCCCAGGGCACCATCCAACCTGGTCTTGGATGCCACCAGGGATGGGGCATCCATAACTTCTCTGGGCAAACTTTTCCAGTGCCTAATCACTCTCTGAATAAACAATTTCTTCCTAACAACTAAACTAAATCACCTCTCTTTTAGTTCAAAGCTATTCCCCCTTGTCACTGTCAGATCATGTCAAAAATTGGTCTCCTCCTGTTCATAAGTTCCCCTCAAATACTGTGAAGTCACAATGAAAGGTCTCCAAAGCCTACTCTTCTCTACAATAAACAAAACACACTCCCTCAACCTTTATTCATGGGAGAGGTGCTCCAGGCCTATGGTCCCCTTAGTCATCTTAGTCTTGGTCATCTTCTCTGGACCCACTCCAACAGTTCTGTATCCTTCTTGTGCTGGGATCCCCAGGCTGGGACATAGCACCTCACAAGGACAGAGTGGAGGGGGGCAATCACCTCCCTTGCCTTCCTGGCCACCTTTCTTTTGATGTTGGCCTTCTGGGCTTCAAGAATACAGTGCTGGTGACTGTAAATCTTTTCATACACCAGAACCCCCAAGACATTGCAGAAGTGCTCTCAGCTCTTTTCCCAGTCTGTACACACATCTGGGATTGCCTGGCCAAACTGCAACAGCTTGTACTTGGCCTTGTTGAACCTCATTTGTTTCAGATGGGCATGCTTTTCAAGCTTGTCTAGGTCCCTCTGGATGATGCCTCTTCCTTCAATTATGTCAGTTGCATCACTCAGCTTGGTTTCATCAGCAAACTTGCTGAGAGTGCACTTGATCCCATCATCTTTGTCACTGACGAGCACCGGTCCCAGGATGGATCCCTGGAGTTCATTACTTGTCACCAGCCTCCACCAGGACATAAAACCTTCGATCACAACCCTCTGGTTGCAATAATCCAACCAGTTCCTCGTCCACTAATAGTCCAGCCTTCAAATCTGCATTTCTCCAATTTATAGATGGGGATGTGTTGTGAGACCATGTTGAAGTCCCTGTAGAAGTCTGGATGGATGATATCAATTGTACTTCCTTTGTGCACTGATGCTGCCACTCCATCATAGAAGGCCAGCAGATTGGTCAGGCATGGTCTGTTCTTGGTGAAGCTACACTGGCTGTCTCAGTCACCTCTCATTTATGGCTTAACATATTTTCCTGATATCTGATCTGTGACCTGCCCAGGTACAGACATGGGGCTCGCACATCTGTTGATCCTCCTCCTTTTCCTCCCTTTCTTGAAAATGGCAAAGTTGTTTCCATTTTTCCAGTCCCTAGGGACTTCATTTCACAGCCTTTACTTTTTAAATATAATGGAGAGAGGCTTGTCAACCACATCAACCATCTCCCTCAGGACCCTGGAATGGATGTTGTCCAGACCCATAGAGTTGTACAAGTTTAACCTCATGAGGTGGTCTCTGACATTTCTGCCCTTACAGAGGGAGAGATTTAGCTTCCCCTACCCACACCTGGAGGTTCAGGGACATGAGAGACATGAGGAGCCTGTCTGGCAGTGAGGAAGGAGGCAAAGAAAGTGTTGGTACTTCAGCATTCTCCATGTCTTTTGAAGCCAGTTCTTTCATCTCACTTTTCAGAAAGAGTACACTTTCCTTGACCTGTCTCTTAACCAATGTGTGTGTAGAATCCCTTCTTGTTATTTTCACAACTCTCACCAAGTTCAGCTCCATCTCCACCTTGACTTTCATGATCTCATCTCTGCATGTACAGGCAGCATCTCTGCATTCTTCCCAGCACACCATCCCTGGTTCAACTGCCTGTATTCTTCCTTTTTATCCCCCAGTTTGACCAGCAGGTACATGCTCAGCCATGCTCCTTTCCCATCTGCTCTGCTTGATTTCTTACACTGTGAACTACTGCACTCTTAGAAAGGTGTCATTAAAATGCTGCCAGCTTTATTCTGATCCTGTCTCTAAGGACAGTTTCCCGGGGGATATAATCCAGTAATTCCTTAAACAGCCTGAAGTTGACTCTCCAGAAGTTCAGGGTCCTGACTATGCTCTTTGCCAGGCTCAAATTCCTTGAGATCATGAACTTGACCAGGGCATCTTCACTACAGCTCAGGCTGCCTGCAATCATAACCTCCTTAATAATCTCCACTAATGCTTCACCTCTGATTAGTCTGAACAAAACCTGGACCCAGAAGTTACTCTCAAAAGACTCCAGGAGTCTCCTGGATTGCTTGCAGCTCGTCATGTTGTTTTCCCAGTAGATAGCTGGGTGATTGAAATCCCCAACCAGGATGAGAGCTTGTGAGCATGGCACTTCTTGCAGCTGAAGCAAGAAGGCCTCATCAATAGGATTGCTTTATCAGGTACCCTGTATCAGACTTTAACTGCCAGATTCCTTGGACTGGTACCTAATTTTAAACCACAAGCTCTCAACCTGGTCATGGCTGTTTATGCAACTTATTTCTTAGAATAAGAAAGAAAAGAAAGAATAAGAAAGCCACTCCACTGTTCCTCTTGCTCTGCCTCTCTCTTCTAAAAAGCTTGTAGCCCTTAATCACAGTATTCTGTCTCCTGCTGCTCATTTACCATGCTGCATGCACTGGTGTAGAGGCACTTCAGCTGGGCTGTTGTGTTTCCTTCCTGGAGGAGCCCATCCCAATTTCCCTGAGATTTCCCCTCCTGCTTCCTAAACTGACTGTGTTCCCTAGCTCTACTCACTGAGCACTGATCCACTTCTCCCATCAAATCCAGTTCAAAGCCCTGGTGATAAGCACAGCCATTTTGCTGCCTCATATGTTCCTGTCCCTCCCGGTCACTGCATCCCAACCAACTCAACATGTCTGGTCTATTGAAGGTGTGTCCTGGACCACAGAAACCAAAGCCCTGTGCACAGTGCCATCCCTGCAGCCAATGATTCAACTGATCTGTTCTCCTTCTGTCCACATCCCAGAAATTTATGGAGTATGCAAATATTTTGAAGGGTTCTCAGAGCAAAACCCAGTACTTCTTGGTTTTAACTTGCTGAAAGTAACGAGAATGCATGAGAATGGGGTAAAAAATCTCAAAATGATTTCTTGAGGGAGTGAATTGGATTCGAACAGTCTGCCCTTTTCCTCTTAAACTTTGAGATGGAAAATCAGGCTTTATTTCACTTTCAGCCATACAACTTTTTATAGATGTTTTAAGTGTTTATAGAGCTGATAAACTGATTGTTCTCTTGCTATTATTTTAAACATTTTTTTTTTTTTTTTTTTTAATTTTAAGCATGAAAAAAAAATCCTTTTGTGGAACTGAATCCTTATGGTATTTTATACAGCATTATGAATACAATAGGAATAGTGCTGGCCTCTTCTGATAATATTCTCATCTGTGTGCTCTATTTGCCTGAAATACTAAACTGTTCCACATAAAATCAGGCATGTTGATGTGAACTGAATTTCTTTCCTTGATCTCTCCTGCTACCTGCTGGTTGGAGTGTTAATTTTTCTGCTTTTATATTTGATGAATTTCAATAAATAAGTTGAATGGGAAAGAAAAAAAAAAAAAAAAGCAAACAAAACTAAAAGCAAAAAACCAAACAAACAAAACCAAAACCAAAACAAAACAAAAAAACAACCTACAAAGAAAATAGTTTAAAAAACCCAACAACACAAACACAAAAAGCAAGATCAAACAAACCAAAATGAAGTGACTGTTGCCTCTGCACATGCCACGGATTAAACTTACCTGCTCTGAGTTTGCATTCTCAAATTGCCGACCAGTGCAGATGAAAACTCTTGTTATATGAGAAATAAGCTTTAAAAAGCCCACTGCCAGACGTGTGTATGTGAAAGAAGATGAATAACTGAACTGAGATGCAAATATGCCCTATTTGGAGGTGCAAGATAAAGTTGTTTGTTGTACAGAAAAGTGACTTCTTTAGAATGAAATGAAGTAGAATACGGCAAAGGCTTGCAGAACTGCTTTTGAAATATGTTGGTCCTTCTAAGGGAACTTTGAACTGTAAATTAAAGAAAACAAGCAGCAGCAGTCTGAACATTTGGGTCTTTTGAGGCTATGGGTGTCTTGCTAAACAAGGACAAAGTCTGAAACAGTGAGGAATGCAGTAGAGCTTTCTGGTTTCAGTAAATGAAGGCACTGATGAGAAGGCGGGCGAATATTAGGTGCCAAGCTGTCTGGTGCCCTGGGAGGAAGAAATTAGAAAGCAAATCGCTGCGTCTAGGAAGGCTGCGGATGAGACAACAGGAGCGGCGTTGGCATGGTGACACCCTTTGTTCCTTTGAACGTCGAGTAATTGTTCCTTTGAATGCTGAGAGCATTTCTGCTCAGGGGTTTCTCACTCTGGAAAGTGCTGCCTGTGGACCTGGCTGTCTCTTGAAACAGGTCCGTTTCTTTGTTGCTGTCAAGGAACTTCTCTTGGGACAAAATTGACAAAAACAGAGTCTTTACTTTTTTGGAGATTTAAAGAATTAAGATTCCTCCTTGGCAAAAAGGATTTTTAATTTGGGTGGTCCTTTTTTTTTCATTAGGTGTACTGCAATCAATAATAACTACATGGAGGTGCAAGACACCACCCAGAAGCTGTGCTCTTGATCAGAGGTAATTGGGTGCAACCAAGGGGTAGGAGGACGGGAAGACTGTTCTGTGGGGCGGTCATTTGCTACATGACTCTGCTAAAATGATTTATCCTTTGTGGTCCACTGTGTGTGAAATGATGTAGAGGAATTCTTTAAAACTCTTTATGCACCAAAACGATTGGGATTGGGTGGGATGCCTTATGCAGAAAGACAGAGTTGGACTGCTTTTGATTCTAATTCTGTTTTATTTCTGCATTAGAAATAGATACTTCAAAATGTCAAGTGATTTGGTCTACTGCTTTTCATCCCGTAGGGAATTGGACAGTATTCCTTCCCACTCCTCAGGCAGTTTTTAGCTGAAAGTCTTTGGCTTTAGTACAGATTGCATATGCAGTGCAGCTCAGAAAGAACCATTTAATACGTAAATCAGATTTACTGATGTTGAGTTATGTTAGCAGAGTTACGGGGTGATTAATTTATATCATCACTTCTACCAATTGTTCTCCTCAGCAGATGAAGGAATTTCTCAAATTGCTTTAAATATCAAATGATCACTATCTTTACGTGACAAGAAATCGTGATGTAAACCTCTTAAATGTCAGGAGAGTGTGGATGGACATCCTGTTTTTGTAAAGGGCTGAGCTACAGTGCGTACAGTCATTGACAAGACCATATTTGTGCGGGCTGTACCTCACACGGTGCTTTCGGGTAAGATGCTGTGCTTTAACGATAGGAAAATGAGGATGACATTTCCAAGGGACAAACATGGGGAGAACTGCCAGGAGCACAAATCGTATTTCCATCAGTTTTGTGAAGTAAAAGAAGGGTTGAATAAAAATCCTGTTCACACTGGGTACTGTGTAAGCTGTAGTTGAACACAGTGATGAAGCATCTTCCCAGAGGGGTATTTAGAACCAGAAGGTTCAGTCAGGTAAGAATGGAAGAAAAACTTCTGCATCCATAAGGATATAATATGATGCATAAAATGTATCATATAATTCTCAGTGCATTTAAATTGCATTATGATTAAATTAGCCAGTGGTGGGTATTAATTTTCAAAGCCAGCACCAGCTGAGATCATTGCTAAAAAACTTTTCAGTCTGATTTGGTTCTGTAAATTCATAACCACTTTCTTGCTTGTATGATTGCTGGTCATGATTGCCAGTCCAGTCTCTAGGAAGGTTTGAATGTTACTGTTTATTTAAAGAGAGAAGCACAGGCTTGGACAGTTTGCACTCTGGGGATGGATATGAAGTTAAATTTGAGAAAAGGCGTTAGATTTTTCCTTGGACACTTCTTCTCTTCCCATCAGCAACTTGATAGGATTAGAAGCTTGTGAGATTCAAAGAATAACTAGATGTGTTTGCCTGCTGTGTCTTTTTTTTTTTTTTTTTTTTCCTTTTTTTTTTTTCTTTTTTTTTTTTTTTTTTTTTTTTTTTTTTTTAATTATAGCTTTTAAACCCCAATGAGTCTTTGCAAAACTTTCTATAGTAGCTAAAAACATTTGTGGCAAATATCTACTTAATTTTTGTCAGGGTGTATAACTGACACTAGATCCCACTCAGTTTAAGAATTTCTGATTTTTTTTCCAGTTTTTATTTTTGTTTCCCCTTAAATATAGGTTAAGTCTTCTTAATTTAAGACAGAGCAGTGGATTTTGTCTACCTTGACGTCAGGAAGGCTTTCAGGCTTGTGTCCTCTAAAAACTTCATAAACAAGCTATTGATGTATGGGATGGATGAGCAGACAGTGCTGTAGGTTGAAAACCAGCTGAGCAACTTGGCCTGGAGTGTGGTGACCAGGATCATGAAGGCCAGCTGGAGGCCAGCAACTATTGCTGTACCCAAGGGGTCAGCCCCAGGTACTGCCTAAAATCTTTGTTAAGGATGCTGAGTTTCCTGGTGACAGAAAACAGGGGGAAGGGCAAGAGTCATGGTGTCATTCAGCAGGATTTCAACAAACGGAGAAATGGGCTGATGGGCATCACAAAGTTCTGGATGGCATTCATAAGTTTTCACATGTAAGATCTGAGTGGCATTTTGAGGTAGTTCACTGTAATGGAAAAGCTGCAAGTGACTGTGATTAACTTTGAGACAGAAACATTTCTGAAGCTAAACTCAAGTGAATATTCTGGAAGAAGAAGAAAGAAACTCTACTGGAATAAAAAACTGTCAGAATATAATTCACTCTAATGCTAGCACTTCAGTTTTTAGGCTTACTATGTGTAGCTAGTCATGTGTGAGCAAGAAGAGGATAATAGTGAATTTTGGGGGTGCAATGCCTGTTTCTAGGAAGCTCTTTTTCATCTACTGAATTGAAAACATAGGCAGCAAAACTGATTTGCTTTTAGAGTGCCTATCATCTTTAATTTCAGCTACAAAGGAAGTTAATGGAAGCGTTTCCCCACTCTCCCATTCTCTATTCCCTAAAACACGAGAATGACATAAGGAACGCAAATTTGTATCTGGAATAGGAATAAATCCTTTTGGTCATTTTGGTCAGGAGAATTGGGGGGATCTGAAAGAAAGGACCCACGTGAAGAAATATCATTGTTTCATTGTTGAGTTTAGGCCATGCTGGATGAGGAGTTTCAGTGTTAGCTGTCTCAGTGCAGCAGGTTGGTGTACGATGGGATATCACTGACTGGGGCGGATGCAGAAGGTGCTATAGAAAAAATTCCCGTCCTGCTTAGGCTTACCCACCTTCACCACACAGTTAACAGCTGCTGTGGAAGGCTGAGTAATTACTGCAGAACAACAGAACTACTTTATGCCCTGTGATAGATATGAACTGGGCTGTGAGAGAGGATCCCACAGCACATGATGTAGAGAAAAGGCAGCAAAGAAATGAATTGTCATGAGGGGTTTTTATTTAGGACATTTGAGAAGAAACCCTCAGGAGATGTATGTGTACACATCAAAGCCAAAAAACTCCCCTATCCTACTGTCAGAATGTTTGATAAAGCTCTTTGTCACACAGTAACTTCATGCATGCTAATGAAATGGTGACACAGGGCAAGAGGATAAGCCTGTCTGTTCATCCAAGTGAATTTAAAAAAAATTATCTCAAAAGCAGAGTTTGGTGAAGCTGAGAGCAGCTTTGTCAATTAGGGATCTAATGATAACTTCATGAGGAAATCTTCTTTAAGAAGAGTAAGTGAGTGTTATTGTTTGTCTTGAAAGCCCAGGTTTAGTCTCTAAAACTGAACATCTATGGTCAAGTCTTCTAGCCAAAGGTGATTTTTTACTTTTATTTCCATCAATGGATTTATATGTTTTTTTCTTTGTTTGATTTTTTCTGAAAGAGATTTTATTTGTTTGTTTGCTTTTATATGATGAGAATTCATATAAAAGGCTTGAGAATCATACATAAGGCATGAGAAATGCCTGTGTATTTCTACTAATTATGGAAAGGCACTCGGACGTCGGTGCTGAACTTAATGTGCAGGATTTACACCTGGTCTGTCACAAGACATGTAATATCCTTGAACACGTAGTCCAGATTCTCAGTTTCTTTGCAGCACGTGAAGGCTAGGGGAGCAGGAGGGACAAAACAATGCAATAAACCCACTTCCAAACAAAGATTTCCACTAGTTTTGCAATGAAATGGAAATTATGAATTGGAGAAATCCTGCCTTGGGTCAAAAGCTTGCTGTCGATGGGATCTTGTAAAGCTCTGTGGGTGTGAATTCCATAAATTTGGCAAAAACCAGATTCAGGTTACCCCCAGCAGCTCAGTGCTCAGGGCATGGAATGTCCCTTGGTCAGTTTGGGTCAGCCATCCTGGATGTGCTCCCTCCCAGCTCCTTGTGCACTGCCAGCCTTCCTGCATGCAGGGCAGCCTGAGAAGCTGAAAAGATCTTGACTTGGTGTCAACATCACCCAGCAACGGTTATAACGTTGGTTTGGTAGCAGTACTGTTTTCATCAGAAATCCCAAATGCAGCACCATGTGGGCTTCTGTGAAGAAAAGTAACACTACATTCACCTTTGGGAAAGCAAATAAACTGAGGGTAAATCAGGTGTTTTTTCCTAGTGAAGAAAGGCCTTGTAGAGGTTTGAAAGCAATGGAGCAATAATTGATGAAATCACTTAGTTTCCAACGTAGTGAAAATAAAAGGGAGGCAGACATCTATAGGTATTATTGCTTTTACATTTATATATAGCTTGTTGAGGGTCATCTCCTTAGCTAAGCCAAATGACAAATTCAGTAATAAACTATAGACATCATCAGATAGCATTCTTGACTGAATTTAATTAAGTTTTCTTCTAGGAGAGGAGTTAACGAGATGCAGGTATTTCTCTGGATGGTTTTTGTAAAGCACTTGTTGGCTGTGTGAATACAGGAAACTCGAGGGCTGCAACCTTTGGCCAAGGAACAAATCTTTTCATAACACCAAGTAAGTGAAGAAGGAAAGAATTTCATACACCAGCCTTTACCATCCAGCTTCAGTTTCCGAGGTTCAGCTTGCTACGTCAAAGCAGCTTTATGCATTTCACTTCAATATTTTGCTTGTTTGTTTCTAGACATTAAATCTGTTTGCAGATCTTGTGTTTAGGAATGTAGTGACTGTGCTGTGTAGTACCCTTAAGGCTGAAAAACTTCTCAGTATTAATTTTTCATCTTCCAACTTTCCAAATGTACTGTCCTAGAAGGGTGACAAGTAAGGAAGAATTAAGATATATTTTTTTCCTCTTTAAAATTAACATGCTGGCATAATAATGTTTGCATGGAAATATTGCATGCTAAATGAAGCCCTCATTTTATATCTATATTTGATTTGAAATCTCTCAATTGGGAGAAACTTTTTTGTTTTTACAGGCCTCAAACACGCACTGACATGGGTAGCAAAGTGTTATGCTGTTTGTGATAAGGTCTGGTTCAGCATGTTTTTAACCTGCTAAAGCAAACAGCGGTCAGCACAGAAGGACATACTGGTTCTAAGGATTTTGGAATGACAGCATTTAACTCTGTAGTTCAGCAGTGATTCAGAATCTGCAGTTTATGTAAAGCGCTTTGTCACAGTGAGCTCCTGGCAGCTACGGAAGGATAACTTTTGGTGGAGGAACTCACCTGTCTGTGCTTGCAAGTGAGTAAAAAGAGTGATCTGAAATCATACGGCTTCAGCATATTCCCAGTTCCAGCCACACATCTTCAGTGGAGCTGGATATGCAAAAATGTTCCTGTGCCCTGGCCGTAGCTGCCTTCTTTCAGTGCCTCTCCAATGGGTGCAGATCCATCCTGAAAGTGTGCAGCAATACAAATCAGACAGCTTAGTATCAGCTTTCTGCTGAATTCTCTTCTCCCCTTAAAACTACAGCGAGGTACCTTAGAAAGGAGATTGTATCCAAGCCCTTCAGTGACACGCTTTTATTTACAAGCGGTATATTGGACAAAGTGAAGGCACTTTTTCAGGACTGTCACTACAAATTCTCTGTGTATTCTGATACTTCAGCAAGGCCTGTTCACAGCTGTTCTATCACCCGTGTAATATTAAGTAGAAAAGTAATTAGCAAACTTAATTGACTGCCCTTTACTTCAAATACCGAGATACTTAAAATCTTGTTTTGTGAAGATGACTGACTTCATTGTCCATTGAATCTTTGTGACTAAAAGGTCACTCGTGCTTATGCACACATAACAGGTGAATATACCTGAAATCTGCAGAATAAATCGAACTTTATCCTCTCTCACCAGAAAGAAGTCAGAACAATCATTCAAGAAGGGAACAGGAATTTGCAATTTGTGACTTTAATTCAAAGAAAATATTTGAGAGGCAAATGAAAAAAAAAAACAATCCAGATAACATTTAAAATATTAGATTAGCTATATATTTTTTCTATTTTATCTTCCAAAAGTCACAACTTCTGCCTTACAGTCAGGTCCTGGTGTGACAGGGAGGTTTTTAGCCAAGAAATTCTTAAGTTCAGACTTCAGAGCTGACTTTTTACAAGATTTTTGGGCAGTGAAACTGCAGGAAGAAGAACAGAGGTATTTGGGCAAAGCACACCATCAATTGTGAAGCCAATAAGCGTGGGCTAGTTAACAGCACTTTCTTGATTGCTTTTACCTGCTTCTTGTCATAGTTATTGGGATTTACAGATCTGTCTAGCTGTGAAGATAAAGTGCAGTAGGAGAGCAGCTGAAAGCTAAAAGTAAATCATGACACAGTCAGTGTCATCAAGGAGTTTTTTCAATGTGTGCCTGTTTTCCCAGTAGAAACAGCAATTCCTAATGTATTCTTCTGCAAACTGGTCTAAGAAAGAGTGCCAGGATTGAGCACACTCAGGTGATGAGATTTAACAAAGGATATTAAACTAATGTTTGAAGGGACAGTTCACTTGCTCTGAATTACAGTAAAAAATGTCCAATGTTTTTCAAAATTCCTCTGGAGGTGCCCCCAGCTCTTATTGGTATGGAGTGCTAGCCTGTAGAGTGTCATTTTGTTTCATATATTATATTAAGAATCTCAGGTCCTGTAGGAACCTTATTCACTATTTTCTTTCTTCTGTTGTGCAGGGGTCCACCTAAATAGTTGTAATAAATCTAACTTCTCATTTGAGATCAAAACAGCATTCTTGATGGATTTTGCCTTATATTAGTAGTTGAGGAATCATGACTCTACTGAAATCAATGGCAAGCAACTACAGTTCCAAAATGGAGGAAAACTGTGTGTGCTTGTGTAAGCTGGGAGAGGGACATTGGTGATGAGAAGGGAAACCTAAGAAGTGTTGGGAAAAAACAAATTGTGAGGTTGAGTTCATGACATCTTCATTACTGCATTGCTAAAAACCTTAAAGTAAAAGTCGTTTTCTTATATGTATGTGAAACTGCAGAACTAATGCATATGAAAAGCTGAGACATGCAATCCTTTATGCTAATTCATTAAGAATACAGTTAATTACTTGCCTGTAAGCACAAGTTCTCTTTTTTCTTTTCCATTTATGTTTTAATCTGCATGTAAGATCTGAACTGTTAATTAGGAATTGAGAATGAAGCCTTGTAGTCAGGAGTGTGATAAAATTTCTTGTCGAGGGGGCTCACAGGTGGAAATATTTTTCATGAAAATTCTTTGCTGGGCTGAATAAGACTGGGGTTGGGGTCATCTTGGTCCATTCCTGTCCAGAACTCATCACAGATAAGGTGTTTCCCTGCTTAATGCACAGTTGCAGAACAGGAAAGGTATTTTCAAAGGAGTTAAATGATGTGTGACTGCAGGAGGCAGCTACAAGGAGCTGAAGTTTGGCGGAGGAACAAGGCTCAGCGTTACAGTGAGTAAGTGCATGCTCTGAACAAATGGCTTTGAGAAGAGCTGGCAAATGTGGTGCTTGGAAATGGTACTTCACAGTGATCCTTGTAAGGGATCCACATCCTCTACTTTTAGGGCAGGATGAGTGTGTGCTGGAACTTTTAGTTCGAGGTCTACCAAGAGAAGTGCTGGAGTCTGTACCTAGTACTACAAAAGTACTAAGAAACATATGGATATGACGTTTAGTGGTGAATTTAGTAGTGGTAGGTTGGTGGTGGTTGGACTTGATCTTTTCCAACCTGATTCTACAATTCTATTTTGACAACTCCAGTCCCCAGTCATGAGACATTTTTTTTTTTTTGCCAAGGAGATTTTGACTGTGTTTATTCAGGAAGCGCAGACAGGCTCAGCTTTGGAAGAGGAACGAGGCTGCTGGTGAAGCACAGTAGGTATCTTGTCACAAGCACAGTCACCTAAAAACAGAGTACTTAGTTTGCTGTATTTGTTTGTTTGCAGTACATTCTCCTTAAAATACAGAGGGAAGGACTTTTATAAATGAAAAGGAAGAGGGCATAGGGAAGAAGTGCACATTCTAAATAACTCACCTGTAACTTCTCCGTCCCCTTGATGTGACTGAAACTAATCTGAGTTACTACTGTTCTGCTAAAATACATGAATTACCTCTGTGTTGTGGAAATATCATGTTGGTCAGAGCGAATCCTACAGGAAGATCTGTTTGAGATGAGGATTCACAATCAACTTCTGTTATGTGAAACTGGTTTCTGAGACTTAGGTCTATTTTGAATCCTTCACCTGCCTTACTGCCCACTGAATAAACAAGAAAAAATAGGATGCAAATCCTTTTCTCTGGGACTTTCCTTCCGTTTGGTTTATTGTGGCTTCTTTCTTTATGACTCTTTCTTTATGTTGCTTATCTGCTGAGACTGACTAAGAGTGAAGGAGTTTATCCAGGTTTCCCAATGAGAGAAGCACTAAAAGCTGCTGTGTTGTCCAAAATAACTGCTGGAAATTCCACTCCATTACAACTGTATCTAACAGTGTGTTCGGGCTTCTAAATGCTCAGACTTGTCTCCCCCAAGTTTTCCTGGCAAATTTTTTGCATAGGTGTTTACAACCATGGGAAAATTGGATCTACCTGGAAAGTCACCTTTGGGAGAAGCAGCAAACTAATACATCTTAAAACAAAGACCCTTTTTTCAGTATTAACTTAAGGCTGAGATTTTTCCTGCCAGTCTTCCTGACTGTGGCAAAAAGTGCTCTACATATAAATTAAGCAAGGAATTTCAGTGGAGTTGTGCTAATGGGCTACTCTGCCTCATTTTCCACTCATGCAATGCAAATCCATTCCCATCTGCACTTCTGTGCAAACGCGTAAGGAATTATCCCAACGCAGAACCAGGGGTACGTGATAATGGTGGTACCTGCTTTCTCTCTTGATATCACTAGGAACAGGAAGTTGTTTTTTTGGACCAGAAGTTGTGTGGGGTTTTTGTTAGTGAATGTATCACTGTGTCTTCAACATCCAACTGGAAAGTTACCTTTGGAAGTGGAACACAGCTGATGGTGAAACCTGGTAGGTAGAAACAGCCTGAGTGAGAAGTGATGGAAGAGTCAAATTCTCCTTTCTGTGTGAATGCCTTTGAAATTCTGCTGTCCTCTCATTTTGTGGATGATCAGAAGTCAAGTCTGACCTTGAGTCAGGAAGAAAATATATAGCTGAACAGGTGTTTAGAAGTAATGGGAAAGTCTTACAAGAATGTCCAGTTTTCAGCTTTTCTGTCGTATCGACAGCTAAATGCTTTGTTTCATTTGCAGATAATCAAAACAAGTTTAATACAGGTTACTGAGCAATGCATTTCTGGGAAGCCTCTACTAATGTCCGTGGTCAACTGCAGGACAGAGAGCATCCTTCCCAAAGGTCTGCATGCTGAATGTTTCTTTTTCTATAGAAACAACTCAGTTACAGATTTCTGTGAGTGTGGAGAGGAGTCCCACCTTCGTTACTGTTATCCTTCAGCATTTCATGTTCCTAGAAATCTCAGGAACTGCAGGTACCCTCATTACCCTTTTATTTCCATTCTCCAGAACCTTGTCTAGGTTAGAAGCTGAAGTTTGTGCCCCTGCTGATAAACAAAAAGTTCACATTTTCATTGGCAAAACTCGTGGGTTGTAAAGGAAGCAAAATGGAATAAGCAGGGTGTATTTTTGGGCAGATCAGAGCATTGGAATCAGGAAAGACACTTGGAAGGAATGTGCAGTGTGCAGGAGGGCCATTTGAAGGCTGATCTAATGTTGAAAGTGCAGTTTGCTAGTAATTCTTGCATCTTTTCTTGTATGGATGAAGGAGAAAATGTACAGTTGTTGGTGGTCTCTGTCAAAGTTTAAAGGCCGATTAGGAACATCTTCAAAGGAAATGTATGATGAATTTGTCAAGGAACTCACTTGGGAAGACTGTACGTTTGTTGTTGTTTGAAGCCACGTAAAAAAAGAAAGCTCGAGGTTTTTGTTGCGAAAACAAAGACTGTGTGAATTCTGCCTCTGGAGGAAAATTCACCTTTGTAAGTGGAGTTCAACTAAGAGTAAAACCAAGTAAGTTTTAAGCCACTTTCTGCTCAGTGTTGAATAACTTTAAGCAAACAAACACA
>NW_024885349.1:38350-87411 GCF_019232065.1 Centrocercus urophasianus
GTGCATTCCTGAGGTCACAGTGCCTGCTCAGAGCTCGCCGCTGCTGCCTGTGCTTCTTGTTGTGCAGCTGTAAAGCCTCTGCAGAGCTGCCTGAAGTGTGGCAGGGGAACAGGAGAGTGAGCTCTGGGCATAGCAAAGCGCACTCTGTGAATGCCCAGCTGGGTGCTGGCTGTTTCCTTACCCTGCTGCCCGAGCACTGGATTGGTTTCCCACTTGGTGCGTGTTCCAGGATGATTCCTGTGTGGAACGGTCCAAAGAGCTTGACCAGAAAGGCATCCTAATGTGGAGTCAGAGGCAGAGGGCAGGGGTAACATCTGCTGTCCCTCTGCATTTTTCTGGGGCACCCGGCTCTGTTTCTGGAGTGTAGGGTTGTCTGTAGTATTTGCCATTGGTGTGTCAGGGTGTGAGTTCAGCATCCAGCAGGAAGGTGACCTTTGGAGGTGGGACACGACTGGCACTGAGACCTGGTAGGTAGAAAGCCAGCTTGAATGAGAAAGGATAGGAAGGTTGCATTCCCTCCTTTAGTAAATCCAGCTGTACTGCTTTGGAAACTGCTCTCCGCAGGGATGGAGTATGTGTGTGTCTTTGCTCATGTACGTGTGTGTGTTGGGCTCTGCAGTCAGCTGTTGGTAAGGCACGCTGTGAGCAGTACGTCCAGGGAAAGGGTCTGATTGTAACACTGATCCAGCTCTGAGCGTGGAACTCCTGAGGCTTTCCCAGGGCTGAGCTCAGCTGGGTTCTTCTTTCCAACTTAAATTGCTCTTCCTCCAGTCATGGTTCTGCGCCTGGTTTGTCTGGAGAGTGCTCCACTGAATGACAGGACAGGCGCTGCCTCTGAAGCTCCTGTGTGAGCTTTTTGTTAGGGAAGGAAATGCTGTGTGATTCTGGCTACGGCTCCGACAAGCTGACCTTTGGCTCAGGGACCAGGCTTTCTGTTCAACCATGTGAGTGCCCATTTCCTAAAGGTCTTCCATGGGAATTTCTTCAAATAGATGTAGTTTTGTTTTCTTGTTTCTTGGCCTTTTGATTTCATGTTTGTTGGACTGAAAGGCTTTATCTGTCACTACTGGCTTCAAGAATGCCTTCTTTGCCAAAATTACAGATGTGTTGTGAGCAGAGCTGAGCTAAGATATAGTTTAAATATCAGGGGGAAGTTCTTTACTAAGAGACGGTGAGGTGCTGGAAGAGGCTGCCCAGAGAGGTTCTGGATGCTCCATCCCTGCAGGGGTTCAGCACAAGGTTGGAAGGAGCCCTGGGCTGCCGGGTCTGGTATTAGATATGGATGTTGGTGGTCCTGCATTCTGCAGGGCGTTTGGAGCGTGATGATCCTTGAGGGCCCTTCCAGCCCAAGCCATTCTATGGTTCTATGAATCACTGATACTTTCTCAACTTAAACCGTTCCTCCTGAAGTCATGGATCAGGGCCTGGATTGTCTCAAGAGTGCACCACAGGATGGGGATAGGTGCTGCCTCTCAAATGCCTGTGTGGGCTTTTTGTTTGGAAAGGAAATACTGTGTGATTCTAACTCCAACTCTGGCAAGCTGAACTTCGGCTCAGGGACCAGACTTTCTGTACAACCATGTGAGTGTGCTTTTTCAAACAGTCTTCCATAGGTGCTTTTTGCAGGAGGTTTATTGCAGTGTTAATCTTTTTATTACAGCTTTGTGAGCTGGAACCCTTCTCTGCCATTGCAGGCTGTGAGAATGCCCTTGCTGCAGAAAATAAGTGAGCAGAGCTCTCTTATGTTGTGAGCAGAGCTGAACTGGAGGTCTGAATGCTTTTGGGAAAGGGTACTCAGAGCTCTCAGTCTGTGCTGTGTCTCACTGGCATTCTCACATCTTGTCAGGGATTTGCCTTTGTGATGGCAACACAGAGGACAGTTTGGATGGGCTTTGAGGTCAGGAGAAGGAGGAGAATGTTTGGAAGTTCCCCTCAGTTTCAGCCCAGCCTCATCCTATACAACCAGCATGGTAATTTCCACTCTTGCTTTGGGGTGAGAAGGTCCCTGATGACCCTTCTGCTGCCCCTCTGTGACTTGGCATGGTCAGACTAATGCTTGGGGACCAGTGTTTATTCGCAAGGGCTGGGTGGGCTTTTTGTTAAGGAAAGCAATGCTGTGTGAATACAGGAGCTGATGTCACAAAGCTAACCTTTGGCACAGGGACCAGACTCTCTGTCCAACCCCGTGAGTATCCAGCATCCATAGGTCTTCCATAGGTGTCTTGTCCAATAGGTGTAATTTGATTCCCATTTTGATTTCAGGCTTTCAGATCTCAAATGCCTTCTTTGCCACTGCTGGCTCCAAGAATCCCCTCACTGCTGCAGTTAATGTGTTTCTGTGTGGTGGTAGCAGTGCTGAAATGCAGGTCTAAGCTTTTGGAATGGGCCACACAAATGTTCATTAGGAGGGGCTGGGACAGCCACAAGAAGGGCTGCCTTGTTATGGGCAGAGGGGGTGTTTGTGTAAGGACCTGTGTTGCTGTGAGTGATGGCGCAAGAAGGTTCATCTTTGGGGTTGGAACAAAGCTTTGTGTAAAGCCCTGTGAGTACTGCTGGTGTTAATTTGTACTCTTCTGCGGTAACACAGAAAGACAGAATGACAATAATGTCAGCATATTTGTTTAGGAAAGGCTTCAGATGAGCATGTGGAAACCTTTATCATCTGTCTGGTTATGGCAAAAGAATTCCAGGGTGATGTGGGAAGAAGGGGAGGCAGAAAAAAATTTACATCTGATCAGGAGAGAAGGCTGTTTACAAATGAAGGTCAGCACTGAGGATTGAGAGGATTCCTTCTACACAGAAATGTCCCTGGCAGGACTTGCCACTCCTCCATGGGCACAAGGACAAATATCTTCTGGATAAGGGCAGTGTTGGTGGCAGAGTCAGTGTTTTTTGGGACTGGCATGAGTGAACTAATCTTGTAGATCTCAAAGGATTGAGTGGCTGGAAAGCTGCCTGACAGAAAGGGACCTTGGTGTACTGATGGACAGGCAGCTGAATGTGAGCCAGCAGTGTGCCCAGGTGGCCAAGAAGGCCGATGGCATCCTGGCTGGTATCAGGAATGGTGTGGTGAGCAGGACTGGGGAAGTCATCCTGCCCCTGTACTGGGCTTTGTTGAGGCCAGTTCTCGAGTTCTGTGTTCAGTTTTGGGCAACTCAATACAGAAGGAACATGGAGGTGCTGGAGCAGGTCCAAAGAAGGGCAACAAGGCTGGGGAAGGGCTTGGAGAATGTGCTATACGAGGAGAGACTGAAGGAACTGCAGATGTTTGGTCTGGGGAAAAGAATGTTGAGGGGAAACCTTATTGCTCTCTTCCAATATCTGAAAGGTGATTGCAGCGAGAGTGGGGTTGATCTCTTCTCACTGCTGACAGGACGAGAGGATACATATTTGCCTTAATGGCAATAGAGGACAGATTGGATGGACTTTGAGGTCAGGAGAAGGAGGAGGATGTTTGTAAGAGCCCTTCAGTTTCAGCCCAGCCTCATCCCATGCAACCAGCATGGTATCTTCCACTCTTTCTGTGGGGTGAGAAGGTCTCTCCTCACCCTTCTGTTGCCTCTCCATGACCTGACATGATCAGGCTAATCCTTGGGGACCAGTGTTGGTTCTCAAGCATCTGGGTGGGCTTTTTGTTAAGGAAGGCAATGCTGTGTGAATACAAGATCCAGCTATGTTGACCTTACATTTGGCTCAGGGACAAGACTCTCTGTCCAACCATGTAAGTACACTGCTTCCAGAGGTCTACCAAAGGTGCCATTTCCAATAGATGTAATTTTGTGTTTTACTTTTGGATTTAAACATGACAAGGCTAATATCCCTCACCAGCCATTGCAGGCACCGAGAATGCCCTCACTGCTGCAGCCATGAGCTGCACTGAAGTTCAGAAGTTCTTAATTTTTTCTTGATTTGAGCTGTGTTGCAAAAGAAGGTCAGTGGTGCAGATGGAGAGAAGAGCATTCTTCTCAACAGGAACATCCCAGGCAGGAATTGCTGCTCCTGAATGATCTCAAGCAAAATTCTCTTCTGAACAAGAGCAGTTCCTCTTTCTCAGCTTCACCTCCTCTTCGTCTAGATGTCAGTCTGTGCCTGTTTTACCAGGTATGTGCACCAGTGAATGGGGACAGTGCTGCCACTGAAGTCGCGGTGTGGGCTTTTTGTCAGGGAAGGAAATACTGTGTGATTCTGGCTATGGCTACCAGCTGACCTTTGGCTCAGGGACCAGACTCATTGTCCAACCACGTGAGTGCAATGCAGTTTCCATAGGTCTATCATAGCTGTTTTTTGTGACAGAATTGTGTGCATCCTTTTGTTTGTGTTCCTCCTTTTGATCTTAAATTCTTGGAGCTGAAATTTTCTTATCTGCCATAGTAGGCTCTGACAGCATCCTCACTGCAGAAGTCAAGGACATGCTGTGAGCAGAGCTGAACTGGGGGTCTGAGTGCTTTTCAGAAGGAATCTCCTGTGTAAGTGGACAGTTCTCTGCTGTCACACTGTCATTCGCACATCTTGCCAGGTGTTTGCCTTTGTGATGGTAACACAGAGGACAGTTTGAATGGACTTTGAGGTCAGGAGAAGGAGGAGAATGTTTGGAAGTGCCCCTCAGTTTCAGCCCAGCCTCATCCTATACAACCAGCATGGTAATTTCCACTCTTGCTTTGGGGTGAGAAGGATCCTCCTCACCCTTCTGCTGCCCCTCTGTGACTTAGCATGGTCAGACTAATCCTTGGGTACCAGTGTTGGCTCTCAAGTGACAGTGTGGGCTTTCTGTTAAGGGAAGCAGTGCTGTGTGAATACAGGATATGGTGCAAGAGAGCTGACCTTTGGCACAGGGACCAGGCTCTCTGTCCAACCCCGTGAGTACACTGCTTCCATAGATCTTCCATTTGTGCCTCTTCCAATAGATGTAATTTTGTGTTTCACCTTTGGACTTACAACATGACAGGGCTAAAATCCCTCTTCTGCCATTTCTAATAATGCCCTCACTGCTGCAGTTAAAGTATTTCAGTGTGGTGGGAGCAGTGCTGAATTGGAGGTCTCACTGTTTTAGGGAAAGGGTCACCCAAGTGTTACAGAGTTAGGGCTCAGCCAGCCACACTAAAGGCTGCCTTGATATGGGGACAGAAGCGTGTTTGTACAAGGGCTTGTGTTGCTGTGAGTGTTGGCTGGGTCAGCTTCACCTTTGGAGCTGGAACAAAGCTTTGTGTAAAGCCCTGTGAGTACTGCTGGTGGTATTTTACATCCTTACATGGTGATCCAGAAATACCCAGAACAATAATGTTATTTTGTATATTTGGGGATTTTTCTGCATGTCAGCATGCACAATTTTTTGTCTTCTGACTGGTTATAGCAAACAAGCTGGAGGGTGGAATGGGAAGAAATAGCAGTTGAGCACAATTTTTCCACAGTAGAAGGGGGAAGATATTTATGATGGAAGGTGACAGACTGTGTGCATGGATGGACACAGACTGTGAGCAGTATGTCCAGGGGAAATGGTCTGATTGAAACATTGATGCAGGTCTCAGAGTAGAATGCCCTTGGCCTTTCCAGAGCTGAGGACATTTGCATTCCTCTTCCTCAGCTTCACTTTCTCAAGACATCAATCAGTGTCTGTTTTATCATGAGTGTGCACAATCAATGAAGATGCGTGTTGCTACCCAGATGTCTCGAAGGGGACGAGGGGAGGCTTTCTGTTAGGGTAGGAAATGCTGCATTATTCTAAGTATGACTCCAAGCTGACCTTTGGCTCAGGGACCAGACTCTCAGTTCCATCATGTGAGTATGCAGCTCCCAAAGGTCTTCCATACATGCTTTTTTCCGTAGATGTACTTTGGTGTTCCACCTTTTGATTTCACATTTGCTGAGCTGAAAGCTCTTGCCTGCCATTACAGGCTCCGAGAATGCCCTCACTGCTGCAGTTACTGTGGTGGTGAGAGTAGAGCTGAACTGGAGGTCAGCATGCTTTTGGGACTAAGTCACCTTTAGACATGGAGTATGCTCTGTGACACTGATTTTCTGAAACTTATGAGGAATTTACCATTGTGCTGGCAACCTAGGGGATAGTATGGATGGATAGGGAATAGGAGGAGAAGTCTTGCTGAGGTGGGGGTCAGCCAACCACACTAAGGGCTTCCTTATTATGGGTGGAGGAGAGTGCTTGCATAAGGGCTTGTGTTGCTGTGAGTGATGGCTTGAGCAGGCTGACCTTTGGAGCTGGAGCAAAGCTTTGTGTAAAGCCTCATGAGTACTGTTGGTGGTATGTTGTAGCCTTGCATGATAATGCACAAATCTCTAAGACATTAATGTTAGTATGCGCATTATGGACAGCATGCACAGTCCTTCATCTTCTGTCTGGTTATGGCAAAGGAGTTGCAGGGTGATGTGGGAAGAAGGGGTGACAGAGCAGAAGTTTCTCTCTGGGCATAGGAGAGTTTACTTACAAAGGATAGTCAGAGGTGGTTAATGGCATGAATTAGAGTGGATGTAAGCCAAGACTTGGGTTTTTGAGGCAGCAGGAAACACTGTGGGTATAATGCAGCAGGTGGAAAGATGACATTCGGTGAAGGAACATTGCTGACCGTAAAGCTCTGTGAGTACAAGCACTAAGTCCACTCTGGCACTTTGCAGCCTATGAAGCTACCAGGTGCTTTCTTTCCCTATGGCTTTTCCTTTTTTTGCAAACCAATGTAATTTAGGGCTTCTCTTAAATTGGTAAAAATCTGTCTGTATGGCCTTGCTCAGAAAATAGTGATGGATCAAATTAAATCTAGGCTGCAATAGGTAGTGCTCCCCAGACATCGGTACTGGAGCCCTTCCTGTTTAATATCTTCACTGATGATATGGACCAGGGGATTGAATGTGCCTCAGTAAGTTTCCAGATGGCAAAGCTGGGGGGAAGTTTTTCTGCCTCAGGGTAGGAAGTCTCTACAGAAGGATCTGAACAGGCTGGATGAATGGGCTGAGGCCAGCTGTACCGTGTTCAACGTAACCAAGTGCTGGGTCCTGCATTTTGTTCGCAACAACCCCATGCATCACTGCATGCTTGGGGCAGTGACTGGAAACTGCAGAAAGGATCTGGAGGTGTTGGAACATAACATAAACCAGTAGTGTGCCTGAGTGGCCACGAAGGCAATGGCATCATGGCTCTTACCAGAAACTCTGTAGCCAGCAGGAGCTGGGAAATCACCTTCCCTTCATACCCAGCACTGGCGAAGCTGTGCCTTGAATATTGTTGTTGGCCCCTTACTAGAAGAAAGACATCAAGGCCCTGGAGCATGCCCAGAGAAGGCAGTGAAACTGTTGAGAAGTCTGGAGCACAAGTCTTACGAGGAGTGGCTGAGGGAGCTGGGATTATTCAGTCTGGAGAAGAAGAGGCTCAGGGAGACCTGACTGTCACTACAGCTACCTAAAAGGAAGTTGTGGTGAGGTGGGGTCGGCCTCTTCTCCCGTGTAACCAGTGCTAGGGGTCTAGAGGAAATGGCCTCATGTTGTGCCAGTAGAGGTTCAGGTTGGATAATAGGAAAAAATCCACTCAGAAAGAGTAGTGATGCATTGGAATAGGTTGCTCAAGAAGTGGAGGTGTTCAAGAAATGTGGAAATGTGGCACTTTGGGACATGGTTTAGTGGGCATGATGGCAGTGGGTTAATAGTTGGACTAGATGATCTTAGTGGTCTTTCCTAACCTTAACGACTCTGTGATTCTAAAAGTAGGGGCTTGGGCTCTCAAGGAGATGGGGTTGCCTTTCTCACCAAGGATGTAGAAGGGCTTATGTTCTTGTGAAGGCGAAAACCACTGTGGAAACTACGGCAAGTTCACCCTTGGACAGGGGACACAACTTCAGGTTCTGCCCAGTAAGTTCAGCTGCCCCCCGCTTCCTTGGCTTCCCATGCAATATGTTATGGCACTTAAACTTCCTTACGTGCTTGTTTCTGCTTCTCCCTTCACTCTAAGCATAGATGGATGTGTGTTCTGCCCTTCCTGGCCTTGGCATTTGCTGGCCTTGAGCCTTGAGGGTTCATGCTGCTTTTCGAGATGTTGGATGAGCTTTTTGTTGTGGGAGGAAATGCTGTGTGATTATAGCTCTGCATATGGCACAGTGACCTTTGGTTCGGGGACCAGGCTGTCCGTCCAGCCAAGTGAGTGTTCAGTTTTTCTGTCTCCTTTGTCATATTGCTTATGCATGCACTGTAGATATCTCTGCGGCATCCATATCACCTTACAGAGGTAGAGGAAAAAAATAGGTGCTATTTCATTTTATGTAGATGATGTAGCCATCAGAGGACTCTCTGGGAATATGACTTTGCATGAAATCCCTACCCAAGTTAGAGATCACCACTGAAATGTGGTCTTGTCCTTAGAAATGTTTCTATGAGGTGGACTTATCCTGTTGAGAGAAAGATGCTTTGAACATTGCTCTCCTGGTTGCTGATAGTCTGTGAGCAAGCAGGAAAGAAGGCAGAGGAACAGGTAGAACAACTTATGCCCAGTGCCTGTATGTGGTATGAAAGGTGGTGGGAGATGCAAAATTGGGTTTTAGGTTCTGTTTCTTACTTCTTTCCTTTCAGGTATCTCAGGCAAGGCCCAGAATTTGCTTGGTGCAGCTCTGTCCTGTTAGTTAAGCTAGATAGCTCTCAGTACGTAGACTGTTTTTCTGAGTATAACTGGAGTGAAAAGTACACCACAGTTGCTTTCAGCCTAGAGAAGTGTGGACAGTTACAAAGGGCACCTTATGTGGGTGAGCACACAGCCATGACTGGGAGAACTTCCAATAGAGCCAAGCAAGTCCACTGTCAATCCAACCTTCAGAAAGGCAGACTGTTTCCACCTGAATGTGAGCATTCTACTTGCCCAGGCTGTAAGCAAGGAGGCTACCACTACATCCCTAGTGCTGGTTTCATCTGCTGGCAGCTGAACCCTCCAGGTTTCTGTCAATTGCCATGCTGTTCTGACAACACCCTCAAATTCACCCTTGGCTCTGCGTCTAAAGCCACCATCTTGCCAATCAGGTGAGTTAATGGTGCAGTTTCATCTCACAGTCACGTCCTGTGGCTTTGCTCTAGCAATAACACAGGAGAGAAAAAGCAACCTGAGCCCTCACGGAATGCTTGTTCTGTTGCTAAATCATAAAGCAGATGGCAAGAACACTACATTTAGTTTTGCATAACAGCACGAGCGCAAGCTCTTTTGGGACTGTGGGTGAAAACCAGCATCAGTGAATGGATGGTATTCTCAAAGAAGCCCCAGTCAGAAGAACAAGTGTATCTGGAACATTGTTTGGGGAACAGATTCCACTGTGTTCCAGGTAATTACGCTGTTTTTGAGCATGCTGTGACACAGCTTTGCAACAGCTTATTGCACAAGGCCGTGCACGAGGCTGACAGAAGTATTTTTGTAATGAAATATGTTGGAGTGTGTATATTGCAGACAAAGTCACATTTGGAAAGGGAACTTCGCTTTCAGTTGTGGCCCATAAGTAGCCAAGTACACTGGAAACTAGAATTTGGGTCATTTTTTCTCTCCATCCTTTTTGTTTACTGGAGATAAACTTGTGAGCTAACTGTGAAATTCTCCAGATGTTTATTGGAGATAAACTTGTGAGCTAACTGTGAAATTCTCCAGAAGCTCTTAGAAAATGACCACATGCATGTCTACCATGGCCTTGGCCTCCTCTGCAGTATTTCACAGTGTTTAAGTTAACAGAAAAAGAACTTCTCCCTTTAATATGAACTTAGTGGTACATGGTGCAGATGATGGCATTCCAGATAAATTTGGAAACCTGGTCCTGTTGAAGCTTAAGCAGATCTTGCAGGCTGCAGTGGTGCAGTAGGGGTGGTGTTTTCAGAACACGTCCTGCAGAGCTACGTGCCTTTCAGCTTCTGTGTCTGAAAAATTCTGGGGTACTTTCTGTTAAGCAGTGAATAAGCTTTCTAAACTTAAATTGACTGGTTGCATTTTCCTTTTCTTGTGATGTCTGAAGTTTTACGTGTCTGTGTATTTTAAACTTCATTTTCCAATGATCCGAAATCACTTGACTTTGGAGATTATATAGCTTCCTCAGTTATCCTTCATGCTGCTTCCACAGGGTTTGCTGCAGATGCAGGTCCTACCCATCTCTCTGGATAAATTCATTGCCAGCTCTGACACTCCACATTTCAGGATAACCAACATGTTGACCTCATCAGAACAGCTGCTATGTTTGCTGCCTCCTTGGCCACAGTGTGAACGCTGGTGTGGGGAAGATGGTGTTTGGCAGGAAGGGTAATTTTAACCCTGAGACCTGGTAAGCACTGTAACATGCAGAATAATCAGTAATTTTCATTTTCAGTACTGAGCTGGGCACTCAGCTCAATAGATCTTCATGTCCACAAATGCAGAATTTTTCCAAGGCCTCAACTCCTCCACAGTGTTACAGGGGCCTGTAAGGCAACAAAACAAAGCAGATACCAAAGTCCTTCAGTGCTTGGCTGCCCTCGGGCTCTAGATGATTTTGCTGTTGTACTTCTGGTACTTTTAGCTTGAGTACTTTTTTATGAGATGGCAATAAAAATGGATCTGGAGCCAAAGTACACAGAAACAGTTTGGCATCTTTACTCCCTGTCTGTTGATAAATAATGGGATTTGTAGAGGAAATGATGGTGTCTGTGCAAAGAGAGATTTTGACAGAGTGTATTGCACTGGGTGTATGATGCAGGAAGAAGGGTTCTCCTTGGTTCTGGAACAAGGTTGGCAGTGCTATCTTGTAAGTACACAATGTTATTTTCTGGAGAAAAGGTCATGAATGAACTGCAGAACAAAAGGTGATATTAAATGCAAGGGCAGGGATGCAGGTGCCTGATGGTGTGTTCTGTCCATAAACTTATCCTATAGTCATCATATATTCAAATCATCTTCTGGTAAAAATAATGGTTGTATAATTGGATGTGGATCAATTTGTCCTTTACATGCTTTCTTCTGAACACAGTTCTGGTTTATCTTTTTGAGAGGTCAGCTTCTGATCACACCGGAAAAAATTAAAGAGTAAGTGGAGCTAAACTGAAAGTTGATCTTAGTAAGTCTATATAATCTACGATTTGACCTTATATGGGGAGAGAGGGAATGAACAAGAAATGCTATACCTGAGCAGGGTATTAAGCTTCAGTTTTATTCCATTCTGAATTATATCCACATTGATGTGCAATCCATTAAATTGGGAAAAATCAAAATGTCTGTTTCAAAACAACTCCAAATGAAGCTGACAAATTCCTGCTGAATTCTGTGGTAATTCATGTAAATTTACAGACACAAGGCTGACAAAATATTCAAACATAGGTGGGAAAAGATAAGAGGGTATAAGAAGTAGATAGGTCTGGTTCGGATAGCAGTCTTCACAAAAACAAGAGCTAACTTGATAAAATGTCTTAAATCTATTGAAAATATGGGCAAAAATTGATTTTTATGCCGTCCAATATTGGAAGAGTCAAGGACGAAATGCTTAGACTTGGAAATTCAAATTAAACAAAAAAAGCCTAAAGGGAATTTAATATAGTTCACTTCCTTCAAAATGTAGGGTTGTGCTGTTGTTGTTTAGTTTTTCTGTCACTTTGGGCCATTATTGCATGAGAGCTGTTTGTGGCACAGTGGATTCTGGATGTGCTTGAAACGTTGTCTTATTTCTCATACCATCATTTGAAAATCCCTACACATCAGAACAGCTGATAGAAGATAACAGGTGGATTAAACATTTAAACTCCATATCACAGTCTTCCCATAAAGGAGCTGCTGTATTTCACGTTTAAATTTCCTGAGATAGATCAGACAAACTATAGTTGTGCCCGTGGTTGTGATGGCTTCAAGGATGGTTTTTGTTGGCTTGTTTTTCATTGTGTGAACACTGGCTATAAAGTCATCTTTGGAAACGGGACAGAGCTTATTGTGAAACCAAGTAAGAAACGTGTTTGTACATGCTTGTGTTTTTTATTGTGGCTTTAGACTTGAATAGCAGAGTAGCTTTTCAGATTGTGAGTTGGTAATGAAAGGAACTGTCTAGTTGAACTGTGTAGTCCTGATTTGAATTACTGTATTTTTTCTTGTGTTATCTACACATTTGATGTATCATGGAAAAAGCTGTGGAGGGAAAAGTGGACGATAGGAAGGTGATCGTCGTCAGTTACTCTGATCCTAAACTGTGGTCATGTTCTTGTTCCCATCCTTTTCTAGCCCAACAAGGCTTTGTGCTGAAGCTACTGCACCACGTCTAACAACAAAGGCAACAGTTTTGCTTCAGCAGGGATCACAAGCAGCTTCGTTACCAACTATCTGTTGGTACAGTTCAAAAAGTTCTCATCCTTTACTGGTTGTGGCAGGGAACATTGCCACCAAAGATGAGGAAAAGCTGGGGATACTCAATGTCTTGTTCTGACTTTCAAAGTCAGAGTAGTTATCCGCAGGGTGCTCAGCCCTGTGAGTTGGGAGGCAGGGATGTCGAGCAGAATACGCTCCTCACAGTTCTGGAAGAGCATGCAAAGATTTTTGCTACGCCAGACAGCACTGTGTGTCTACGAATTCCTACCAGCTTACCTTTGGAGATGGAACCACACTTGTGGTAACACCAAGTAAGATTTCTGAGGCTCGGGACTTTGAGCTGTTTGGTGGAAAAACCCAGCCCACCAAAAATAAAGTGAAAGCTTGCTAAAAGAGTAGTAAAACCCAGTTCAGATGCAGGTGGTTGCCAAATGAGAATTGCAAGGACTTCATTCTTACTATAGTATCTGCTAGATATTATAGGACAGAGATCTTCCTTAGTGCAATTATTTAAATTTCACAAGCTGTGCAGTTTTGCTGTGGGGGAACACTTAAAATCTGGCAATATGGGTGCATGCAACTTATCTTCCCATGTGAGAAGTTCCACACTTGCATCATGGTGCAGGCAAGCTTTGTGTCCTGGTGTTTCTCCTGGAAATTAAAAAAAATCCTTATATTTGGAGTTGGAGGTAACTTCCTTGTTTTTCTCCAGATATGTGAACTTTTTTAGCTTAGGTAAATACCTAACTATAGGTATGTTTAGTTTGCAAAATATTCACAGCAGATTCTTTAGTCTGTTCTTTCACTTCATCTGAAATAAAATTAGGAATTGGTCTCTAAACGTAACCAGAGACTTCCTTTTAGTTACTTGAATTTGGAGACATACAATAACACTGGTGGAAATTTTATATATACTCCCTCCTTTGAAAATTGTGTATGTTCTCACACCTAACAAACTTTCCTGGGCATTTCCTGAGTCAGAAACCTCATGTTAATTTTTTATTACCTCAATTAAATCTCAAGCAAATTTTTAGCCGTCCTGTAAGTTCATCTGGGAATTTCTAAATTTGGAAAGGAACTATATAAGAAAAGCAAAGCTGTTCAGGAAGATAGCCACAATACTTTTTTTTTTTTTTTCCACTGGAGAATAGTGAAAACAATTAAAATTTCTTCACCTGTGTCTTAGATTTTATCTATACTTGCTTAGAAATTCAGTCCCACTTTCTTTATAGGATGGAGAGCGCATTTAATTATGGTCTAGGTTTTGCAGAGGGAATGAGGAAGAGGTGTCACCGGTGACTGGATTTTGTTCACATATTAACTAATAATTTAATTATGATCTCATTTTCCATTTAATTTGCAGCAAGGATCTCTCATGGGCTGTATTCTTAAGGAAGGATTTGGCTTGATATTAGCCAGTGGGTGAGGTTTCGATGTGCTTTGCCCTGATATCCTTTGTGGTGTGAATGTATTTTTCCAGCTACACAGAACATGATACAGAGCTGTCACTATGTTTAACCCACTTTTGATGTGCAAAACTAGATAGCCCTGCAAACTGGGAGCATGTTGGTTTGTTATGTTATTTATTGTCTTATTGTCTTATTTCTACTCTTTATTTATTTATTTATTTAGCCCAGATTGCATGAATATATGGCCTGAATTCAAATTCTGATATCTGATTTTTTCTGTATTATTATTATTACTTTTTTTCAACCCTTCACATTAGTCATACTACTCAGTTTCTCTGCTGTCTGGGGCAGTTGTTGTTTCTGGCTCTTGGTAATGGAAACGGGCTATATATTGCACTGAGTGCTTGTTTGTGTGCATGTAGTTGAGCACACATCAGAGCTCAGCCCAAGCTGCCTTGGCAGACCCGGTTCTGGAGAGAACGGAGGGGAGGCTTCTATTGTGTCCTGAAAGGCTGTGTAGAATTCAGGGCAAGATCCAAGCCCATATTTGGTAGCGGCGTTCATCTTTGGGTGAAACCCAGAGGGTGTTAAAATAATACAGTGTAAAGTGCAGCCTGGAAGAGTGAACTGAGCAGAAAGGCAGCACAGCCTGGTCAGACTCAGCAGCAGTGGTCAGAAGGCTTCTGAACTGTTTCTGGAAGGCTACGTATGCATGTAGTAACTGACACACATAGGAAATAATAAGCAGATGTCTGATTAGATTGTGGGCAAAGGCCAGAACAGTGAGTGGCAAAAATGATAGAGCAATGGGTCTGACGTGTTTATTTCACTGTACATGTTGAGGGGATGGCAGTAACTTGCCTTCCTTAGATTATTCCAGTAAGCACCCTGCACTGCCACGTGTGCGGTGCAGCATGTGAGCACACAGAGGCACCATTTTGCAAAGCAGGGTGTCACAGTGCAATACTGGGGGTTATGGCAAACTCGTATTTGGAACTGGAACCAAACTTACAGTTTCTCTAGGTATGTCTGAATTCTCAGATGTGATTTCTCTTGAAAATACTTATGTCACTTTAGCAGTTACTTTGCCTCTTTAGTTGCTTTACAGTATAATGGAAATGGGACTATACATTTTCAGCTGATGACTTATATGGCTGTATATATATATTTTCCCCTCCCTGTGCTTGATGATGCCCAAATCAGGCATTTAAAATATTGTAGTTGAATTTTCTTGAAGTTGAAAGTTGAAAGTTGAAAAGAGATGACTGTTTCTGGGCTAACAGTCCAGAATAACAGAAATCTTTATGTGGAGAATAGGCAAAGGGAAATGGAAAAGTCAGCACTGGTGAGCAAAATCCAGAGTGGTGAGAATTATCCCCTAAAGCTGCAGTATGTAAAATGGACTTTTCTGGGCCGTGGATGATAACACTTTAAGATAAGAGGATCCTGATGAAAAGCAGGAGCACATAATGGGTTTTTGCTTTGGAGATCCTGAATGAAGCTGTAATGATAGGGCTGAGTTTCTGCCATAATGTGAAGTGCAAATAATTGAAGCTCAGGAAACAAGTTTATCTTTGAGAATGTGTCATGGCTGCCAAACCAGGACAGAATGATACCAAGTTTGTAGCCAATTAGTGGGGAGTACTGTGAGGTTGCTTCAGCATTCAGCATCCACATGAGCATTACAAGCTGTAAGAGATTATTGCTTTTGCAGCTTTGTCTCAAAGCTTGCGACTGCATGAGAATTTGTGGTGCAAAAGGCCTTAGAAGCTGGGGGTGGGATAGATAGCCAGACAGAGGAAAGGAGTTCAAGAGGATGCATTAGTAAATTATTTCTGTGGAAATCTGATAAATAATTTGGTCTGGACAAACGTACATTAAAAAAAGTAGTTTTTGCTAGTTGCTGCCACAAGTGATCTCCCAAAGTACTTTTAAGCAGTGACGAGTGAGCAGTTACGAGCTCTGCGTGTTCTTAGGTGGCAATTGAACATGATGATGTATGGACAACTTCCAGTTCAAAATTCACGGAAATTTAGATGGACTGTGGGGGAAGAGTACAGTCTGCTCTTGCACGTGTGCTCTGTTTCTTATGTTCTTTCTCAAGTAACTTGTAATCTGTCATTTATGGGCATGGCGTTAATACAGTTTAACATAGAAAAAATGCCTTTGGATCATTGACTAAGCTCCTGTTTTCTCAAGTACAGTTAGTTTTCCAAACATATGATGTACTTTTTACCCATGCCCATTCCCCTGATCGATTTTAATGTTTTTCGGCAATGTCTGAAAAAAATAAATGTTCTTCTCTTGTGTGAAACTTCTTGGAGAAGGGAAAGAAAGGAAGGCAGACACTGTGAAACCAACCTTTTCCTTTTTTCTTTTTGTAAATGTGTCATTTTTTCTAAATTTCTTTACGAGAAGTTTATCTGTATGATTTTCTTTTTACTCTGAAAGAGTAACGCTTCCATTTCTTAAAATGGTGTCATGTTTAAGATAACTTCAAAGCGATTCTATTCTAAAAGTGAAAATACACAACAATATAAAGAAACGATCAATTCTGAAAATCTCTGGAAAAAAATCCTATATTTCAAACGATCTTCTGACCCCGTTGAAAAATATATGACAAAAATAAGAACCTCCAGTTTATGTGGAGCTATTAGCAAGCTGAAGTAGTAATGATTGAGAGCTCTCCTTGAGTCCGTTTGTACGTGTCCTCAGATTGACTGGTTATGGCCATATCTGTATGCAGCTGCTACAGATCCAGCTCTGTTCACAACTAAGACTTTCCTGAAGGCACACCAAAACCTCGGTGCTTTTTGGCAGAACAAGCAATGCTCTCCCTACAAAAAAAAAAGAAAGATATTAAAAAAGAATTGCATACTGAAAAGCATGACTTCTACTTAAAATCTAAATGGCAAATTTGAATTGAAATGACTCTTGACTAATCCAGATAGCAAATCCAAGAAAATGCGATGATGGAGTTGATACTGTCCTATCAGACCCTATGTGAGCTGTGAATTAAAAGCAGATGCACTAAATCTTGAGAGATTTATCTGGCTGACAGTGAGATTAAGTAAATGAGGAATGAAGGACTGATTTGTGATGCAGGTGGTTTTGTGGAAACAAGACATAAATAAATACAGGGAAATATTCAAGAGTTTGAAAGTTTGAAAAACATAGAATATGACAGTGCTTCATAGTGAAAATATGAGTAAAGGATGGAGGCAAAGTCTGACTGTGGAGATAATGGGATTCCTTTAGTGGCCTGTCTCATGGCTGAAGGTCCCATTCAGTACCACTTGGAATATTGCAGAGGCCCGTGTTATTGTGTGACTATGGAAATGGGTACAATGTCACATTTGGGTCAGGGAGAAGACTTCTGGTTCTCCCAGGTACATGCATCCTGAAGTTTTCCCTAATTTGCAAGCCTGTTCAGGATACACATTAAGATCTGGGAAAATGCTGTAGTAGCCTGAAGTGTCACCTAATTGGTGGAAGTTATTTCAAGGAAGATGACCAAGCAGAATTTCTTGAGGCAGCTGAAGGAAAATGTGCTTACAGTGCTCTTCATTCAGTTGCATTCCTGTAATAGCTAAGACAAAAACTAATTCTGTTCTTCTGACCATCACCAGCATTTCTCCTATTCTAAGGGTAAATCCATGACACTTCCATTGGCCTCAAGCCAAGTCATGGACGATATGTCAAATGAACAAACATTGAAATAAAAGAATTCTTAAGAAAATATCTACTTGTGTACCACCATTTTATCTTTACTTGCAGGAGAATCCACCAAGGTATAATATACTCATTCCTTTTTGAACTGTTAGTGTCCGAAAGGGAACTGACCTATCTTTTGTCTTGTTGGACAGTAGTGGCATTATCCACAGGTACTGCAAGTGGATTCTGTACGTGACTGGGATATGAATCCACATTTACCAAGCTGTCAAAGCCACAAGTCCACCCTTAACCCTTACTTCTGGTAGTGCTTACCTGAGTGAGAGTGTAGGAACCTTGATGTGCAATTGCTCCAGGTTTCCTGGAACATGTGAATTATGGAGGTAAAGAAGATACAAGCTGACATTATCAAAAGGAGCTCGGCTGATGATTAAGCCAGTAATAAGTAATAAGCAATGAAATGTTAAAGGAAAAGTCCTTAACCACAAGGCGTGCTGAATAGAGTTTTAGGCGATTTTACAAACACAGATTACTCTGGCATCACTCTCAAAATGTGCAGTTCACAGCTGTAACCAAGGAAAGAATGATAATTTTTTTATCCCCTTCTTCCTGACTGTTTTTCTTGTAGATTTCTTTTGTACTTTGACAGTGTTTAAAATCAGTGTGTTTTGCCACTGCTCCCTTAAGTTATCCCTGCTCTAGAATGCCCGTTGATCTGGCTGTCAGTGTGGGTTTGGAAAACGTGCCTGTGTTTTTGCAGAGGTTGGCACCAGTGTGCAAACCAGGGATATGCAGAACTGGCATTTGGGGCTGGAACCCAACTTCTTGTCACCCCGAGTACGTTTAAACTGTTTGTACCAGGAGTGGTAGTTACTTGTTCTCCAGGCATTTACTTGTTCTTTTGAGCATTTTCCCATCTTCTCTTAGACCTCCACTGACAAAAGTATGTTGAAATAGAGATGCTGTGTCGAAAGCCAAGGAGTGCTGGTATGTGGCATGACAATGACTGCAGGAAAGAACAGCTAGATAAGGTGGTCGTGTTTCTTATGGTTTTCTATGGCTAAACAGTCCACTGATGCTTAGCAGCCACGGCGCGGTGTGGTCAGGCATACAGCAAGGAGTTTGCATGCTGCCAAACACTGCATAACAAATTTAATGCATGCTTTGAGTTTTTGGTTATTAGCACGTTCAGATTTGATTTATCCATCTTTAAAATAGCAACCATATGATGTTTTGGAGTCATTCAGCCTAATGACCTTGAGGTTGGATTTTCTAACTCTTAGCCTAAGAATATATCAAGCTTTTTTTGTTCTAAAATCTGAAAGTGAAGTCCTTATTTGTCTAAACTAATGTTGGAATCTGAGCAGTTAGGAATTAGAAAATTCGCATTTGCAAAGGAGACCAAACTTCTTGCGATGCTTTTTAAGCCTCTTTCCTCAGTAAAATTTTAAAAGGCTGTAGAAACCTGCAAAGATGGAAAGAAGTTTCAAACAACTTTGTGTAGACAGCTTTCTACATACTTTGGATGAGAAGACACTGAAATACGCAGCTTCGAGGCAACAACTGATTGCAAAGTCTTACTGTTGAGTGAGAAAGATATAGTACATTTGTAAGAGGAAACAGATTCAAAGGCAGCTCAGGTGCTTCAGATCTGGAGAAGGACAGGCTATGAAAACAGGAGCAGTGACCACTATTTTGTGTTTCTAAATACAGCTACCTTTGTGCAGAATGCACATAGGGAGGGAAGGGAGGAGGCTGAAAGAAAATGAAGGCAGGATTATTTCTCAACACTGTGATGGTGAAGATGCATCAGGGATCCTGGGAATACTGGGAAATGAGATAGCATCATCAGTTTCTTAGACTGGTGACATTGGCATGTCAATGATCTTAGGTTAGAGTCTTGTCAGACAGTGTGGGACTTGTGCTGTCATTCTGCAAAGGAAAACATTGGCCTGGGTGAACTTTGTTGCACAAACACCAGAAGTTGCATTTTTTTACTTAGGAAGGGAAAAAATTCAGACACTTCTGAGTTCATATTTAAGTCATAGTTTCACACTGAATAAGGAAGAAATTTCCCAGGTGACTTAAGCTGTGTCATTGGTAATGATTTGACCTTGGATGTCTGGGATACTGGAGCCATGGGAGTAATTTTTGGAAATTGCACAAGGCTGTCTGTAATCCCAAGTAGTTTATCCAACTAGAAGTGCTCATTAGATAGACTGGTCAGTGAAGGGTATCATTTTGTTGCAAAAAACACATCTATCTTTGAGGCAATACCACAAATATAAAATCAAAAGTTCTTTTGACAGCTGAATTGCAACAAAAAATTGTTTTCTTCCACCTGTATTTAGAGAGGGATTTCAGGATTAATTACTTGAATACTTTTGTTATTGCTCAGTATAAAAATTGGATGTTTTCAAATTCATTTAATTCATGGCTGAATGGATAGTTAGTCTCAGTTCAAGAAGTTTATTGTTTGAGTTGAAATTATTTATTTCCCCCTATAAATGAACTTTCAGGTGTAAAAATACTGAAAGCTGTTTCTGACGGTTAAAACCCATGCTGGTTTTGGAAGAAAAAGCCTACCCAAATGTTTTATGAAAATGACAGCTCTCAGAAAATTAATGGATTGCCTCCTCAAGCCTTTGTTTACAGGGACAATTATTGCACAAATGGTTCAACTCTAAATGGCCAACAAACTCAATTACACTATTTCCAGTCTGACCAGAGACTGAAGGATTCTGCTCTGGAGGGAATGGATAATGAGATGATTCTTCATAGAATAGCAGTTGTGTGTTAAATTGGTTCAGCTTTCTGTTTGGGGAAAAAATAAAAGACACAGATCTTTGGTGTTGACAAAACTCAAACTGCTCTCCCACAGAACTCTACTGCAGTTCAGCTTTCATTGTGGAATGGTCAGGGATGGTATTGAGATAGCTCCTCTTCATCCACCTGGGAGATGTGCTTCGGTGAGGATGCAGTTAGGCAAGGTTGAGAGATCAGAGCATCCTTATTTACTTCTCAAACTTTCTTAAGTAAAGGTCACAGATACCAACACAGCAACTCCAACACATCCACCATCTTGTTAAGACAGAATAACAGGAAATGTAGCTCACAGTGCTGTGGTCGCATTAGCTGGTATTTACCAAGTATGCTTTCTGCAGGCTTTCAAAACAGCATGCAAATATGCAAAGGAAGAAATTGGAAAATGCTTCCAGTGACAGAACAAAGCCAGCAGCCACTAAGAGCGAGAAATGAGTAGATGGTTCAGCAGATGGTGCTGAAGCTGCCAGCAAAAACAAAAAACATTTTTAAAATCTGCACAAGATAAAAGCATTGCAAAGGCAGTGGGAAAAACACATACAGTAATTTAGAGAGAGTTGGATTTGCAGCTCTTCTGATAGCAGAGCACTTGTTGTGAAAGAGAAGACCAGATCCAGCTATTTCTCTTTTTTTTTTTTTGTATCCTTGTACCCCATATTAATGATACAGACTGGTTCATTGGTGTTTCTTTTTTTGCTGTTGTTTGCTTTTTAAATGCGGCCTACCATCCATGTCCCTTCCAGGCTTACCATCAAGGTCCCTTCCAGTCCCTGTTATTCTCTGATTTTGTGATCCAGCTTTTTTAAAATCTGAATATATCACTGAAATCTGTTCCCAAAAGAATAACCATACTAAAAAAAAAAAAAAAAAGGTAATAATAAATTGTACTGTCAGTTGGTGAAATGTAATGAAACATTTATTTAATCTTTCTTTCCCTAAATGGGAACATGTGTTGGTACTTTGCAGTGGCTTTCGTATCTTTTTCCCATAGGAGCATTGTTAGCCAGACTGGCAGTAATGTGGGCACATTTAAGATCTGGCATTATAACCAGCATCCTTCCACACAGCTGGAGGAAGTGGGATTACGAATATCAGTGGTGGATTTGACAGTGCATCTGCAGAAAGCAGAGAATGCCCCTGGGCCTATCTGTCCTCCCCAGACATGACTTCTCATGGCCGTGAAGCAGGAGGGGGGTGGTCTCTGCCTGTTTTACACATCTCTGAGTGCAGTCAGGTCAGGATCCTAAGGGAATCCCAGGTGGCAGTGTAGAGTTGAACAAGCTGATACAGAGAGGGACAGCTAGGTTAGATGTAAACCTTTAGGCTGTGGGTGGCCACATGGGTATCATTTGAGATGCTCTAGGGATCCAGATTGACCACCTGTGGCTCAACATGTGTCAAAGTAAGCCTCACATAGCTCCTGTATCTGCTGTGAATACCTTGGTTCACAGATGGTGTCCTAGCTCAAGATCCCTATGATCAGACAGCTTCCCATTTGAATCATGGAGGAACAGCCATACCTGAGGTGTCAGTGTGTCAAGATTGACCCAGCTAATGTGTGTCACCTAATGTTCTAATCTCACATCATGCCTCTTCTCCATTTTCAGATATTACTCCATCTCCTTCAGTCTACAGGCTGACCTCTGAAGATGACAGGAATTTGGAAATGTGCCTTATCACGGATTACTCCCCTGACAAGCTTGATCTTAGCTCAGTTGATAGGAAGACGGAAACTGTTGTGGAGGTGGCAACATCCGAGAACAAATATGAAGCGAGCTACCTGTCAACCTACTGGGCCAAGAAGGATGAAATGCAGTGTGGTGCCAAGCACGAGGGATTTGCAGTGCTAGAAGATGATCCTGAAGCTGGTAATGCTGTTGTGTGTTCAGGGCTATCCGTGGTCTCTCTGCTATTAGTATGAACAGGACTTGTTCACATCTTCTAACACTGCAAGCAATGCTGAGCTGTGATCCGACTCTCTAAAGGAATGGTGTCTTGTTGCCTCTGCTTTCTTTTGTGTTATCGCTTGGTAGAAACAAATGAAGGGTCAGTAGGCTGGGACAGTCACAGCAGAGAGATCTCAAAATCACAACATGGGAGATATAAAGCTTGAAAATCCTTTGCCTGATGGGACACTAAAGTTTAATTACATCTTACTGCACTAATTACATGCCTGCACTGAAAGTAGCGTATGTGAGCTTTTATGGTTTAATGGCCAGAAACTCAAATTCAACCCTTCAAGGTAGAAGCACCTTTGTGAACTTCTGACAAAGTCAATTTCTGTCATTCATTAAATTTCTTGTTACTATCTGCAGGTGCCAGCACTGTCTGCATTACAGGGATGTTGCCACATTTCAAGACAGGTATGAACACAGCATTTTACGAGGAAAACTTGATTTAAGAAAACTTCCTAATTTTTTGCTGATTTCCCCTGTTTGCTGGTGTAAGGTACAGATATGTCAGCTTGACTGAAAGCCAGTCCGTGTTTCAGAAGAGATGTTTTTCTTTTCGGGTGCACACCTAACAAACCAAAAGATAAGGAGGTGGTTTCTGAAGCGTGTGTGCACTGCAGATACAGTGCATGAGAGTAAGCTCTGCAAGTTCAAAGGAGCTGAGCCTGCTGCTGCACAAGCTGGGTTTGCAGAATAGCTTTACTCTTGCAAACACGCAGCCTTGCTGGGAAAAAAAAAAAAAAGAAAAACCAAGAGGAAAAACAAGAAGCAACAAAAACAGCAAAGCACACCAAAAGCCAGTTAGCCAAATGTTTCCAAAACAGTACTTCAAAAAAAGTACTCATAAGCAAACTTGGCGGATTGGACCAGATGTTTCGGGGAGAGGTTTTGAAAGAGAACTTTAAAATGACATTTTGGTGACCACATCCTTCTTCTCCAATATAGATCAGTATATTTTCAGGTGGAAATGACATTGTAACTAAGATTTGGGTGTTCAAGAAACATGTGATGTGGAATTTAAGGACATGGCTTAGTGGGCAATATAGTAGGTGGATGGTCTTGGGTGTTCTTGGAAGTCTTTTCCAACCTTAATGATTCTATGATTAGCAGAACATCCGAGTAGACTCTGTGTTCTTGGGACAAATTTTAACTTATTTTCCCTTCTGCCACTGTTAAAAAACTGTGGGGAGAGGATGGATAGACTCTTCCAGCATCCCTGTTAATAACAACCAAGTGGTTGGCAGTCCTCCTTGCTGTAGAATTAAGCTCATACTGACTGAAAGCCTGGCCCTTGAAAGAGGCTCTCAGTGGGGTGGTTCTGTTCATTGCTTCATTAGTGCCCTACGAGCTCGGCCATGCAAAGTGGAAAAAGGTTCGCTAAGAAGTACTGTCAGGTCTGTCTAGAAGTAGGGATGTCACAGTGCTCTTATGTCTTTCATTCCTTTTTACTTCAACAGATGAGAACCTGAACATGCTGACCTTCTCACAAATGGGCCTGAAAATAATTTTAATGAAAGCAATAATTTTTAATGTGCTGATGACGATGCTTATGAGGAAAAAAAATGTGAGTATACAAAGGGGGTGTTAAGGCCTCTGAGAAAGCACCTGCATCGATTCATTATCTGTGCTCGCTCTCTGCAACTGTTTGTGCAGTTCATTCATACACCTTTTACCTGTAAATTCCCTCCACTTCTTTGCAGATCATCGTGCTGTCATTGTTTTCCCCACTCTTCCAAACTAATCACCCTTCCTTATCTTCATGCAAATTTACCTTCTTTCTAAACATCCCTCCTTTTCCTGCAACCTTCTCCTCACTTGTCTGCACTCATTCTTCAGATTCATCCCCCATTATCTCCAGGTGTGAAAGTTTGATGTCATTGACTTCGAAGTCCTCAGAACTAATATGATGGTTTTGGCCCAGTCTTTTTCCACTTTCTATTGCCCAGATGCTTCAGGTGTACCATTATGTAGCTGTGACTCTACCTTAAATAATGACTTAACTTACTTTGTTTGTTTGTTTTTTACAGGAATGAAAGTAACCAGACAGTGCAGATGTGAAGTACGAAAAAAATCTGTTGAAGAATCATTATTGGAGCATTGGGTGCAAGAGGTTCTCCCACTGCAATAGATACCATTGTTTTTTCTGTATATCACACCAGCCATTATAGTGTAAATTGCTTTGTGTGCATTTTTATGAAGCTACTCAAAAGTATGTTACAATTCTCTGCATTCTGCTCATTCAGCATGACAGTGCCTTTTTTTGCTTTGGTTTGCTTTTTTTGGATGAAGCAGAGATTGCTGTAACTGTGTATTGTCAAACAGCTCTATTACTTGCATTAAAATGACATAAAATTTCTGCCTGAATTGAGTGACACTCTCACTTCTCAATCACTCACCTCTCCATCACAGAAGAACGCTTTTAGCAAAATTTTAATGTTGATATGGCATTTCTTTAGGCCTATTAAATATCTACTACTGATAATAAGAAACTTGTTCGGGTTTTTTGTAGCTTCTTTCACATGAGCTTTAGGATCCAGGTTTGTCTTTGGGATGAAGGAGGGAAGGGGTGCCAGGAAAGGCAGAAAGAAAGTTAGATACCAGGTACTGTGTGCAGCAATCAGCTTGGCTCGCTGCAGAGGGAACTTCCACAACTCTCAGGACATCGTGACTGTCCCAGAGAGGGAGGGAGAGAGAGGAGAGGAACATCTCCAAGTCTAGTCTCTGTGCTATGTGAAGACAGTGGTAAAACACAGATTGCTAACAGTGAGAGAATCGGAAAGCACTTGAAAGATATTTACTGCGCTAGGGAATGCAGCAGTCTGTAGCATCCCATTCTAAATGTCCTCTGTTCCCTGTAGAATAAGGTGTCTGCCTTGCATTACAGGCATCACTTGACTGGCCTGTCTCTCCAGGTTCAGGCTCTTGCTGACAAGATTGAAAAGGCTTGAGCCTTGCTTGTACCTCACATCACTGCCCATCTAAGTGGTAGAGAAAGCATTACTGTACTGAGAGGCATGATTCTCATGGGATAGCCTAATATCACAGAATCATAGTATGGCTTAGGTTGGAATAGTCCTTAAACATCATCTAGGTCCAATCTCCTGCTGTGGGTAGGGTTGCCAACCCCTAGATCAGGCTGCCCAGAGCCCATCCAACCTGTCCTTGAGCACCTTCAGGGATGAGGCACCCACATCTCTGGGCAGCCTGTGCCCCTCACCACTTTCTGAGTAAGGAACCTCAATCTCCCCTCTTTTAGTTTAAAAGTTCCCTCTTGTCCTATTGCTATTAGATCATGTGAAAAATTAGTTTCCCTCGCGTTTATAAACTCCTTTCAAATGCTGAAAGGCTAGAATAAGGTCTCTGTGTAGCCTTCTCTTTTCTGGACTGAACAAGCCAAACTCCTTTAGTGTGTCTTCACGGGAGAGGTGCTCCAGCCCTCTGATCATCTCTATGGCCCTTCTCTGGACCTGCTCCCACAGTTCCACATCCTTCCTGCTGGGGGCCTCAGGTCTGGACACAGCGCTCCAGATGGATCCTCTCAAAAGCAGAGGAGAGGGAGACGATCACCTTCCTTGCCCTGCTGCCACCCCTCATGTGATGCAGCCCAGGATACTGTTGGTCTTCTGCACTGCAAGAGCGCACTGCTGGCTCATTGCGGCTTTTCATCCCCTAGAACCCCCAAGTCCTTCTCCACAGCGCTGCTCAAGGAGTTCCTCTTCCAGCCTGTATATATCTCTGGAACAGTTCCAACCCAACTGCAACACTTTGCACTCGGCCTTGTTGATCCTCATTAGGTTCACTTGGGCCCACTTTTCAAGCCTGTGCAGGTCCCTCCAGATGACATCCCTTCCATATTAACTGCACTGCTCAGTTTGGTGTCATCAGCAAACTTGCCGGGAGTGCACTCGATCCCATCATGTTTATCATTGATAGAATGTTGAAGAGTGCCAGTCTGAAAACAGATCCCTAGGGACACCGCTTGCCACCAGCATTCACCTGGACATGAACCATTAACCACAACCTCTAGCTGTGGCTATCCAACCAGTTCCTTACCGACCTTGTAGTCCACCCTAAAAATCCATCTCTCTCCAGTTCAGAGAGAAGGATGTTGTGTGGAACCACATCAAATGGCTTGCAGAAATCCAGTTGATGTTCTGTCTTTCCTTATCAATTGACACAGAACATTTCTTACTCTGATGGTTTCTGATTTTGGAACAGCTCATATTTCAAATACTTTCAGTCCAAAGTGCTGGTGTTTGATATGGAGAGGGTTCCTCTGTACAGACCTTGTCAGCACGTCTGCCATGAGTCTGAGTCCACAGTTCTGAGCAGAAAAAAAAAAAATAAACTCTCCCTGATCTCCTGCCATGGTGCTGCCACCAGACCTCCTTGCAGACGGCCTGTCACTGAGCCACGCTTACTGGCTGCTGCTACCCAGGGACAGCTTCGAAGTTTTCAGGTCTGTAATTATCCTATGATAGAGATGTTCAGGGACTCATTCTTAGCAAAAAGTGTCAGCCTTTCCCTCCAGCTGTAGAAAGCCCATGGCTATTTTAACTCTAAATTCCAGCCAGTTTTTGAACCTTCCATTTTGTTCATATGAGGGCTTCTGCATCAAAAGAAAGCTGCTCTTGATGAAACTGCCTAAACCATTTCTGCGTTACAAAGCGAAGCAGCCCCACTTTCATACATTTTCAACAGACTTATTCTGAAACCTCATTCTGAAAACCTTCAGAGATGCAGAAGGTAGGTTTCCATGCTCATTTACCTTAAACACCACTTTTTAATATTATCATTGTGTTGTAATTAGAGCTCTCTCCTAGCCGTAAGGACAGTTAGCAGCCTGTGTTTCCGTATCTCAATATTTTCCAGGTTAAACAACCCCATTTATAAGATTTGCTGAGTGAGGGGATGAGTATTTAGCTGAAGTTAAGTGTTTTGACTGAAATGACTCCTAACGTGATCTCCAAAGCACTGAATTTGTGGGTCTGGTTCAAAGACACTTTCACAGATTAGGGTTTTGATCTCCTACCACCACTATGTACCTTCCTTCTGCTCTCTTTTGTGGTTTCTTGTTTATTTCAAGAGAGAAAAACCGCAGTGCAAAGCAAAGGCAGGAAATAATACAGTGAGACAGGATGTGGAATGGGTCTCATGGCCCAGGTGGGGCAGGAAAGGGTACCACCACAGGTTCCATGACGTCAGTGCCGAGATCTGGGTCGTCTTTTGATGCTCCTCTGTACTTTACCACAGAAACCTCTTCCTCTGCAAAGTGGGCTGTAAAAGAGTGTGGGGGAGCAGGGCTGGTGTGGCACGTGGCAGGAAGGAGGAGAAGCATGTGGAAAAGAAACAGCAGACGTTAGACCACAAGCCAAAGTTGAGAGAGATAAAGAAATCCCCTCTTCACACCCCCCCACCAGAGCCTGCTCTTCAGTGTACGGGAGGAAGTTGTTCTGGGTACAACAGGAAAGACTGAGCTATGTATAGCACAGAAGGAAGAAAGGAGGGGAAAAAATGAATTACAAAGCTTGGTGGGCTGCAAGGGGAGATCTTAGAAGAGTGTAAGATTTCTGAATTTGCCAATAGGCCTCTGTACCCCATTATAGAGGCAGTGAATCAATGGAGGCAAATCCTTTTACTTCTGACATAAAAGACAAAGCAGGAAGATGGGGGAGGCCAGAGTCCTCTCATATTGCCAAGAAAGGAGATGTTTCCACAACCTACAGTACATTCTCCCCTGTGCAAGCTCCTGCTCCCTAATGCCTTCCTATGGATTGGAGATAAACTTGCGTCTTTTCTAAGAGTCTTGGAGAAAACACCCTGCCCTGTGTTTGCTAACCCTCACTAAACATGGCCCCATACACAATACCACCTCTCTTCTTGCCTTTTTATTTATGGTGAGCAGTGACCCCAGGAATGGCCTTTCTAAGGAGTAGAGGCTGAAAGTAACCACAGACTTGTTGAAATCATTCAGGTGTGAGAACACTTCAAATAGGACCTGAAGTTTTGGGCTTAGTTTGTAGCAACAAGAGACACCGAAAGCATGTAAACTTAGAAGAAAACAAAAGAAACTAAGAACAGAACAATAAGGGTTTCTCTCTTCACAGAGGCTCCTGCTCAGTGACCCCAGGAGGGCCCCAGTCTCCTCCCCACACTCAAAGAGTGAGGGGAACCAGGCAGGCAGACCCACAGGGAGGCACTGGTGTCTTGCAAATCACAGAATCATAGAATGGATGGATTGAAAAGGACACAATGGTCATCCAGTTCCAACCCCCTGCTGTGTGCAGGTCGCCAACCAGCAGCCCAGGCTGCCCAGAGCCACATCCAGCCTGGCCTTGAATGCCTCCGGGGTTGGGGCATCCACAGCCTCCTTGGACAACCTGTTCCAGTGCCTCACCACCGTCTGGGTGAAAAACTTCCTCCTCATATCCAACCCAAACCTCCCCTGTCTCAGCTTAAATCCATTCCCCCTTGTCCCATCACCACCCACCCTCACAATCAGCTGTTCCCCCTCCTGTTTATCCGCTCCCTTCAAACACTGGAAGGCCACCAAGAGGTCTCCCGCAGCCTTCTCTTCTCCAAGCTGAACAAGCCCAGTTCCCTCCACCTTTCCTCACAGCAGAGCTGCTCCAGACCTCTGACATCTTAGTGCCTCCTCTGGACCTGCTCCCAGAGCTCCACGTCCTTCCTGTGCTGGGGGCCCCAGGCCTGGACGCAGCGCTGCAGATGGGGCCTCACAAGAGCCAAGCAGGGGGGGACGATCACCTCCCTCTCCTGCTGGCCACCCCTTTTTCATGCAGCCCAGAACACAGCTGGCCTTCCGGGCTGCAGGTGCACACTGCTGCCTCATGGCCAGCTCCTTGTCCACCAGGACCCCCAGTCCTTCTGCTCAGGGCTGCTCTCAAGGAGATCTTCCCTCGGTTGGTATCAATACCTGGCATTGCCCCGACCCCAGTGCAGCACCCTGCGCTTGGCCGTACTTACCCTCATTAGGTTCACATGGGCCCACATCTCCAGCCTGTCCAGGTCCCTCTGGATGCTTCCCTTCCTTCCAATGCATTGCCTGCACCGCTCAGCTTGGTGTCATCACAAACTTGCTGAGGCTGCACTCGGTGCCACCATCTGTCATTGATGAAGATGTTGAAGAGCATCAGTCCCAAGACCGATCCCTAAGGGACACCGCTTGTGACACCTGCACCCTGACGCAGAGCCACTGATCACAGCCTTTTGGCTGCATCCAGGCAGCCAATTCCTAATCCATCCAACAGTCCTTCAAATCCACATCTCTCCAATTTAGAGAGAAGGATATGATGAGGGACCATGAGGGCCTTGCAGAAACCTTTGCAAATACAGCAACTGCAGTGGCAAAGGGGAAACCTTGTGCATGTTCCTTCTTCCCTGATGTCTGCCATGGGTCTGGATCAGAAAGCTCTTCTGATGAGAAAAAATACACAGCAATGGCTCATTTACAATTTCTGCATGCTCTTGAGTTCTCTGCCTGCTTCCAGCACCGTATTATTGGTACAGAGCTGGTACTGCTATCATAAATAAACGTCATGTCAATGTCAGTCTAATGCAAGTAGATGCAAGCAGTCAGAGCTGGTGTGAAGCTTCTGTTCATGCCACAAACTGACAATATCTTTCAAAACAGTAAAGACCCTGCTCCCTCATACCTCACTATTCAATGCTAAGCAAGTGCTTAGGAGCTCCATGTTTTCATTTTCACTGGTTTAACGGCGGTAGCACAGCTGGAAATGCTAGATCAGAAGCTATGGTTTCTCAAACCACAGCCAGTGGTAAATGCTGAAGCTATTGGATCATGCTTTAACACCTCAATGTCAGTAGACAAGAATTCTTTTGTCACATACTGTTACTGTACATGTTTTCTGCTCTGTGTTTCAGCTGCAAACAAAACAAGTGTGAAGCAGAAGGATGAAGCCTCAAGCCTGAAGGTGACCCAGGTTCATTCCTCATCCAAAGATCTGGATGGGTAGCTAGAGTTAATATGCCACCCTGTGCCTGATCTGATCGTTAAAGGGCTCTATTTTCCATCAGAACTAAGAAACAATTGAACTAAAACAGACACTAACTGAGATCAAGAGCCAAAGCCACTGAATGTAAGCATCGCACAAGTGTCTTGAAGGCAAGGGATTGTTAAGGTTTAATTTGGGAAGCCTTTGTCCACAGAGCCAGGACAGCTCAAGTAAAGCTCTGTCTCCAAGCTGACACAGCCCGGCAGCCTCTTCCAACATCCTTGGGTTTATCAGCACTTTGAACTGCAGAAAAACTTAGTCCTAATTACTACTGAGTCTTAATGAGTCTTTAGTGTCAACTGGCACACCTAGCTGTGCCCCATACGGCCCTGAGAGATGTGGAAGAGCCTGTGAGAAGATGGGTACATGTGAGGATGTGCTGGAGAACATCTGCAGCTTCCCTTCATTCATGATCACTAACCATAGCCTAAAACAAGTTCTCCATAGCTTTAAAGCCTGGAGGCATGTTGGCAATGTATGCTCCATATGATAAAGGGGCACAAAACAGTGATATGAAAAGGGAGGATGATAACTCAGTTTCCATGACAGCTTGTTTCTTGCTTCCCTCTGGAATTAGAGAACATTTAGAGAAAGAAAAAAAAACCCCAGAGGGTACAAGGGAAGGGAAGGAGAAAGGGAGGAGGAAACACCTGAGCAAGAACTTAAGCATCACGAGAAACTCTCTGTCACAAACAGGTAAAAAAGACTGCAGTATTATGAAGGGCTTTATTTAAAGAAATAATTACAGTAACTGGAATGAGGCAGCAGACCACTCCATAGGACAGTCTGTGGGAATAATCTTTGACTTCTGCTTCTCCCCTTTCTCATCAAAACAGCAGCTACTGCTGGAAAACACGACTTCCCTCTAACAAGATTTGGCATTAGAGTTCTAGAAGAATTCAAGGCCTGGAAAGAAAGAAAGATAACGTGAAGAATTCATCTGCAAAGGAAGAAAAAAAATACACCACAAACTTTAACAACAGAGCACGCTCTCCCCATTCTGGTATCAAACTCTCCCTATTCTTAACTCTCTTCTCTCATCTGCTGATAAACTTCACACTTAGACACCAGCCATTTCACAGTCTCTCCACAGGACAGCCCTCAAGGACAGAGCCTCAAAGTCTCAGCCCAGAAAGTTCCTTCTGCATAGAAAAATGGAGGTATTTTTAATCTAAGAGTGAAATATGGTTAAGTTTCTGTGACTCACCTAGTTAAAGTGACTTTTAAATGAGTAAAGCAAAAAAAAAAATCACAAAAACAAAAAGCACTAAGACTTACCCCTATATGAACATAAAGAACAATGGATTGTACTTGCTCGTGAGAAAGCTTGGGAGCTTTCTAGTTTTCTCCCAGATCTACAAAAGCATAGAAAGTGTTGTCCCTTTCTATGGCCCAATGGATCAGTACCTCAGACTCTTCTAGGGTTCAGCCAACAAAATTGATAACGACGAGATGCAGGATGGTGTTGGCAAAGAGGAAATCGGCGAATGCCCGCTCTGGTGAAATGCCTTGGAACTCGGCTTTGTTCTGGGGGTTAATCTGGATCCTGAGACAAACTGTATGGCAGAGAGAAAATGGTACATCAGAGATCACAAAGGGAATTCTTGGCATGAAACACGGCCTTGCTAAGGCAGTCCACCCTGGTCCAGGTCATTGTTCCTCCAAGATATAACAAGCGAAACCAACTTCATCATTGTTACAAGAAAGGCAGAACACTGACAGGGGATTTGCATGTGGCTGACAGGCAGCCAGTTCTCTCACAGCACTGCACTATTAGAGATGGCCATGGAAAATCTGAAGGAAGTGGGCTTACAAATGGATTGGCTTGGCACAGTCAAGGAGCCAGTAAAACACCGTAGGTTGTGCTGGGAAGGGCTGCGCAGGGACAAGATGTTTTTAAAAGGGTGCATTTTAGGGGAGCACCATCCTGAAGCAGTTATTTCTAGAGTTGGGTTCACTGTAGGATGAACACTAAGGAAAGAAATCAATACACAATGGTAAAAGGGAAGATTCCCTGACCACCCTGGAGAAGGAGGGACACATGGGGCTCAAGAGGAGCTGTGATGTGTGGTGCACAAACGTAAGTTCACAGTCTGCTGCAGACCATCTTGCTGGGGGGCAGTTGCTATGGCAACTTTCTGGTTTCTAGAGAGGGTATGGAATTACCCAAGGAATGCCAAGCAGCAGCACTGCCTGGTTGCTGGACAAGCTGGGGGCTGCTGATCCCTGGGCTGGGGTTTGGCCAAGGGGGTCTGCAGTTGGTGTCAGAGCTGTCATCCAAAGGGACTCTGACAAACTCAAAAGGTGGGCCCACATAAACCTAATAACATTCAACAAAGCCAAGTGCAAAGTGCTGCACTTGAGTCAGAGCAATCCCAGATACGTACACAGTCTGGGAGAAGTTCCTGAGAGCAACCCTGTGAAGAAGGATTTGGGGGTCCTGGAAGAGGAAAACCTTAACATGAGCCAGCAGTGTGCACCTGCATCCCAGAAAGCCAGCAGTTTCCTGGGCTGCATCAAAAGAGGGGGGCCATCAGGGTGAGTGAGGGAGGTGATTGTCCCCCTTTGCTCTGCCTTTGGGAGACCCCATTGGAGTATTGCATCCAGGTTTGGGGCCTCAACACAAGAAAGATGCGGAGTTTTGGAGAGGGTCCAAAGGAGGGCCGTGAGGGCTGGAGCACCTCTCCTATAAATTCAGGTGGGGGGAACTGGTCTTGTTCAGTCTGGAGAAGACTGCGGGGAGACCTCATTGTGACCTTCCAATATTTAAAGGAAGATTATAAACAGGAAGGAAATCAACTTTTTACATAGTTAGTGATAGACGAGAGAAAACAATTTTAAACTAAAAGAGGGGATGAGATGTCACAAATTTTTCACAGAGAAGGTGGTGAGGAGCTGGAACAGGCTGCCCAGAAAAGCTGTGGGTGCCCCACTCATGGAGGTGATCAAAGGCCAGGCTGGACTGGGCCACTGGCAATCTGACCTGGTGGTTGCAACCAGCCCACACTGAGGGGCTGGAACTAGGTGATCTCTGAGACCCTCTGAGACCCCTTCCAACACAAGCTGTTCGTACGTGTTTCTACGTGGCCGTTACTGAGGGAGCTCCGATAGCTACGGGGCTTCGTGCACTGCCGGGAGCTCCCTGCGTGCTGCGGGAGCTTCGGGCAGCGCCACGGAGAAATCCTAACGGCACGCCGTGGGCGTCGGGGGAAACCGCGCGGGGTTCTCACTGACCGCCGAGGATGAAGCTGCCGACGGCGGAGATAAAGCCGCTGAGGAAGGAGTTGAAGGGAAAGGTGCCGACACCCAGGCAGTAGCCAAACTGGAGCGCCCCGGTGAGCATCACGTACAACAGGTATGCGTCCAGCACCTTGAGGCGGCTCGACGTGCCGCTGCCGTACTCCGCCAGGAAGCGCCGCACCACAAAAGCTACAGAGCCCGCAGCCCCCGAACCCGCCGCGCCCGACATGATGCCGCCCCTGGACAAGCTGAGGTGGCCGGAAACAGAATGGATAAGCTTCCGGGACACAGACGAACAACGCAGGCGCGTGGCCAGGCCACTTTCGGGTCAGAGGTAGTGCGCAGGCGTAGTTGTCCTGCCCACAAAAAGGCGGAACTGAGGTGTTACTAGAGATAATACGCATGCGCATAACTACTTGCCGGACTGGCAGTTTTTTGTTTTTTTGTTTTTTTGTTTTTTTTTGTTTTTTTTTTTTTTTTTTAAACCAGCGCGTGCGCAGAAGCCCGCCAGCCTCCAGAGGCGTCCTTGTCCGAGCTCAGCTGGGGGGGCGGTGGTGTTGCTTGTCGGGACGCGGCGTGGGGTTCATCTGTGTTTCTCTACAGCGCCTGGCACGCTGAAGTCCCAGCAGTCCTGCAGAAAGCTGAGACCTGAGTGTGGGGGTTTTCCCAGTCTTAATCTGCAGTGCCCAGTATGGGGCCTGGGACTTTTCTCCCCAGCCCGTTGTCTGGTTTTGGGGCATCCCTGGGAATATTCACATTCTTTCTGGTCAGCACAGCAGCGGCGAGATGTCTGTGAAGATGTCCAAACGCCATCCTTCCTCCAGATGCCCTCAACTGTTACTTTTGTGTGGGTCCCTTCATATTTATGTCCAGAGAGAAGCATTGTGGTGATGGGGTGATGGTTGCAGTTGGTGATCTTAGAGTTTTTTTCTAACCCTAATGATTCTATGATTGTATGATTGAGAACTGCGGTGTTTCCTCTCCACCTTACCCAGCTCTCTGCAGTAAGGGAGTACAGAAAATGTATCTCCTCCAGGTCCACCAGCAATTCTCCCTGGGTTGGTTTATCTCATACCTGGACCAGGAGCCTCCTGGATGGTTTGCAGACCACCATGTTGCTTTCCCAGCAGATATCCAGGTGGTTGAAATCCCTCATCAGGATGAGAGCTTGTGAAGATGATGCTTGTAGTTGAAGCAAGAAGTTCTCATCAGCAGGATTCTCTTGATCAGGCAGCCTATAGCAGGCCGTGACCACCAAATGTCCTGTCTTGGCACAGTCCCTAATTTTTACTCACAAGCTCTCAATCTATTTATGGCTGGTTTTTTTAGAGGCAGTCCTTTGCAATCTATCCATTCCTTCACACAAAGCGCAAAGCCCCAGCTTCTCTTTCCCTTCTGAAAAACATGCAGCCCTCATTTGCGGTGTTCCACTTGTGTGATTGTCATGCCTACATGCCATGGTCTATGTAAGATCCCTACACACATAACTTCATATAGTCACAGTTCCTTTCTTCGCTGGCTAATGCTTCACGCTTTCCTCCTCAGCTGATGACGTATTGTGGCAGATTCCCATTCGATCAGAACAAGAGTTGATACTGATATCAAGTATGTTCACCTGTAGTTTTGGGTCTGCTCACAGTTTAGCAGTGAGTGGCTGCATGAGCAGATAGTGAACTGGGGAAGGAGCATCATTTAGCACATGCTTGTGGTAAACTGCTTGCTAATGGATTGTAATTGCTAATGCTTGTGCTTCAGGAATAAAAGTCTCCTATACCCCTTCCTAGGGTTTTCCCAGTATTGCAGATGAGCACGTTAATATATCTTTCTCATTATTTAGAATTTTTTTAAAGAAATGAAGATGCTTAAGGAGAGCACCTAGATGGTCCACAGAAATCCTGGGATGGACAGCTGCTCAAGATGATGATTCACCCAAACTGAAATACATATTACTTTTAGGCTGGGACTGTGACTGGAGATGCTGAAAACAGGCACAATTAGAAGAGCTTACCCTACTGTATGCTATGATGACTTTCCAGACTTTCAGGAGGGAAAGCTTCTAGGCAGGGGCAGAACTAAACCACATTTTCACCTCTCGTTCCCTGTATGTAAGGACCTACTGGCTACACCAGAATACTCCAGAGTATCTTGAGCAAATACTGCACTTTCCTCTAATTTTCAGGATAAAGCCATGATTTTCCTGGTGCCTGGGCATGAGAACCCAGGTCTGAGTGTCACTTTTTTCACCCCATATGCCTTGTCTCCCTTTTCATTCTGGAAACCCTTACCTCACAGGAAGACCAACAGAAGGTTCAACTCTTTCACTTTTCCTTCCATAACCTGAGCTCTGGATCTAAAACACTGGAATGCTTTAGCCACTTCCAGCTTTCCTTGTGGTATAGAAATAATCCATTTTTTGGAAAGTGTCTCCTTTGACATTTCAGGGATGGAACGATAGATGATTGTTTTTCTGCATTTTGCACTTGTCTGTTCCAGACAGAAAAGATGAGTCTTAAAGGAAGAACAGTGTTTATTTTGGGAATCACTTAGTGCAATGGAGTGAAAACATTAAAGCTGTGAAGGTAGATCATTAACAAACCAGTAACTTTCCTGCTGTAGCTAGAATAAGTCAGCTATCAACCATCAGCCTGGGCAGATGCTGCTACAGCTAAGATCAAGGCTTTGTCACATGTTGTAGCTTGCAGAAAATTCACTGTTTATTGGAAGATGAATCAGACACTTTGCCAACATGGATGGCAGGAAGTGTGGTGTAGCACATTCTCAGTGGGAGTTATGGTTACTATGCCTTTTGTCAACACCTCTAAACATTCATCTTTTCTAGTGTGCATGGCAGTCCTGTATCAAGAGAGAAGCCATCTGTGAGCAGGCCAGTAGCCCATTTTGCCAAAGCTGGATTTGGAAAGGGCCATCACTCCATGAAAAAAGTTATGCTTCCCTTCCACTCCCACCTCCAGCTAAAACAAGCATGGTGGAGGTTGTGAACTATGTTTTCTGTTGTGCTCAGCATGATGCAGATGCAGCCCAGCCAGTAGGAGACATCTCACAAATAATGAGAATTCATCTCTTATCCTAGCTGGTAGCAGCAGTGGGGTTACAGCATGGCAGGTAAATTTAAGCTATGCTTTGTGGTCCTATTATTTTCCACAGGTGCTGATGTTCTGTATGCTGATATTGAGCTCATTGCCTAAAGATGCTTGGATTTACACTGATCCCAAGGAGGGTGTTACTTGCCTCCAGGCACTTGTCCAGCTGAGACACTGCAATGAAGGAGAGATGGGGAGTGAGGCAGGAAGGAGGGCCCACAGAAGGAAAGGAGAAAGAGGACATAGGACTATTCCACCTGCCCTCAGGAAATTGAGGTCCTGTAAAGGGGTAAGGCAAATGCCATTGGAGAGAATGGGAAGGAGGCTCTGCTGTGTAGATCTGCAGGAAAAGGACCCTCAAGGCTTACCAGCTCGGTTGCACAGCCACATGAATCCACATACTTGAGAGAGGAAGAGAGAGGAAGTTGATGGTGGCATCTGTTTAGGTGCTGTGAAACAAGACATGAACAGGGAATCACAGGAAGATGATTCCTCTCCATTCCCGTGTGCAATGCCCCAGAACACTTCTCTCTACTCTTCCTCAGGCAGCTACCTGCAGACTGAGGCCTCCCTGCATGTCCTCAATGTAGTCTTGTCCCCAGCCCTTTTTGGACATCCCTTACTCATCCCTCTTCCCTTGACATTTCTGCCCAGCCAGGTGCCCCAGTGGTCTCCTGACATCCTAAACAGATATCGTCCAAATGTGCTTTCATGCTGAAGCACTGGCCCTGACACTTCTATGGGCGTCCTTGACCTGGATCCTATGATTGCTGAAGGACTTTCAGCTTTAAGAATAATTAAGGGAAAACTCAAACTCATTAGTTTCAAGACCAAGAGCAAGACGTGTAGAAAAGCAAAGTAACACTCCTATCAGACATTAATTAATCCCTGTATTTCCTATCTGTGTCAAAGTCCCATACCTTCTTTGTGAGCCCCAAGCTGGAATAAGTTAGCAGTGCCATTGGTGAGTTGCTTGATGGCAATCCATGACTCCTGCAGTGCAGTGTGCCAGCTAGGTGGGTACCATATGGTCTTAGGAAAGCAGGAAGTGCCAGTGAGGGAGCCATGAAGCAAAAGGATCTTGCAGGGAACGAATGACTGGCGAGGTGGCAGCAGTGCCAGGGGCCCTTTGAGAGCAAAGAGGGAAAGGATCTAAATTAAGGTCATGGGGAAGAAGCACCTGTTGATGATGGGGCTTATGCATATTGTGGCTGGACTTCTGGCTCCTGTGGAATGAGAACAACACATGGAAATACCTCTCCAGTTCTTTTCCCCAAGTGTCTTTCCTTACCATGGTACCAGGGGGCCCTCCGTGATGTACGAACACCCACATAGCTGGTTAAGGGGCAGATGATCCCAGATGTGAGACTGATTTCGATGGCACGCTGCACTGGTTCATCCCCTGATCCGCTCGCAACCTCTGGCAACAGCTTCTCCAGCAAATATCTTGCAGCCAGACGATGACCAGCCATCCTGGGGACAGAGTGAGGTGAGGCCTGACATCCTGGGGAAGAAAGGGCCTGGGTTCTCTCCTTTCAGGAGTGAGGATGGGCAGAGGGAAGACCTGGATGCATGGACCCTTTTGTCTTGGAGGAAGTGATGCCCATGTACCTGGGTCCTGTCCACGTGGGTTCAAAACAGGGAAGGAGACCATGCTTGGAGAACTGGATTCTCTCCCAGTTTGGCGTGGTGTGTGGAAGCTGTGAATGTGTGAGCTATCTGTGTCCTGCTTAGCTGGAGTCCACGTGCAGAAAACAAGGAGATGCTCTTACTGGCCATCTCCCTGTGGGCATAGTGGGAACTGGATCTTGTGAGTGACGACCTGGCCATTCAGGTTGAACTGCAAGGTCATGACACCACTGGCCTCCTTCATATTCTGGAAACACATGTGAAATTACTGGAGACACAGATGGCTGCTGGGGGCTATTTGGAAGTTACTGGAAGATTACCAGTGGTTATTGGGAGGTCATTGGAAGGTAACTGTAGTTAACTGGGATGGTAGCCCCAGCTCTCACCTGTTCCTTTCCATGGATCTGTGCATAGAGGAAGATATGCTGACTCTGAAAGATGAACTGAGGGGTGCCTCCCAGCACCTCAACCTCCAGGCCAGAGGGCAAAGTCCAGTCCAGAGAGACTCCCTCAGCTACTAGCTTGAGGGCCTGCTTCAAGCATTTCAGCACCTGGGGAAAAATGGCAGGACACCACAATCTGGGAACTCCGTTAGAGTTGAGCATGTGGTCCCTCTGGGTTCTTAGTGGACACGGATATGATTGGTGTTCCAGTGTTGGCTGGGGTAGAGTTAATTTTCTTCCTAAGAGCTGACACAGTGCTGCATGTTGGATTTAGGATGAGAATCATGTTAATAACACGTTGATATTTTAGTTGTTGCCACGCAGTGCTTACATTAAGTCAAGGATTTTTCAGTTTCTCAGACTGCCCTGCCAGCAAGAAGACTGGGGAAACACAAGGAGCTGGGAGGGGGTAAGACCAGGACAACCAACCCAAACCAGCCAAAGGTATATTCCATACCAAATGGCATTGTGCTAAATGATAACACTGGGAGGGGGGAGCTAAATGATAACACTGTCTGTGACAGAGACTGCTGTCTGGGGACTGGCTGGGCGGTGAGCAACAGCATTGTGCATCACTTGTTCTGTATATTCTTTTATTATTATTATTATTATTACTATTATTATTATTATTATTATTATTATTATTATTATTTTCCCTTTGTTTTCTGTCCTGCTAAACTGCTGTTATCTCAACTCATGTGTTTTCCTTTTCTTCCAGTTTTCTCCCACATCCCACTGGTGGAGACTGAGCATGTTGCTTTGCTGCCTGCCAGGTTAACCACAGCAGATGGCCTGCACCAGCTAGCTTTCCTGGGAGCAGTCAGGTCTGTGAACTATAGCAGGAAAGAAGCCTGTTGTAAGAAGAAGCCAGGTACACCTACCTGGTGTAGGGAACCTGCTTTGGCAGGGGGGTTGGACTCGATGATCTCTGGAGGTCCCTTCCAACCGCTACCATTCTGTGATTCTGTGATTCTCTGTGAAGCCTGGGCATTGGATTTCTCAGTGGAGTGAGGCAGTTGGGTAGAGTCAGGGAAGCCTGGGTGCCTGGGTTCCCAGGGGCAGCTGGGTCTTGGCTGCCATGACTGGGTTGTCCAAGAACCTGGAAGGCTGTGCATTTGTGGAACAGAGGGCAGCAACCAGGGCTTCCAGGTTCCTACCTGAACTGTCGCATTGTCAGAAGAAACATAGACAGCTTCACCCTTTGTCTCCCTGGCAAGAGCTGTGGCCAGGGTAGCACTGTCCGTGGAAAAACACAAGGAGAAACACCTATTGCAGAATCAAGGAAAGGCTTCAGAAATGGGAGCCGAGCATAAATGCAAGCATGCAGGGAAAAGAGCTAGAGAATACTGGAGTTATAGCTGGGGATACAAATCTGGGGTGCAGAACAAGAGGGCAGGAGGAATGTCAGCGAGTGGACTGAAGGAGCTGGTGTTAGACAGGGAGCTGTCAGAGGAGAGCTGGAGCTTGGGGCAGATCTGGGGCCAGTCTAGTGGGATGGTACAGGAGTGTACAACCCTGTACCTCAATCTCCCTGCTCACTTTGTGAAGGGTGCCTTGGGTATGGGAGTATTAAGCAAGGACTCCCCAGTGGAGGTTTTGATACTGGATAGAGCTATGAGATAAGTCTCTGGACAGTGAATGGGCCGAAGGACTGAGACAGGTGAACAGAGGTCCTCATCCATGATGGGAAAAGATCGTGGACTGACTGAAAAACTGGGGGCAGAGCCCGCATTACCGGTGGCTGTTGCGATGACGGCAGACCTCAGCAGCAATGGCTTCCTTGTCAGGTGGTAGCCCAGACATGAACATGAAGAGCTGGGGTACAGGAGACATCAGTGGTGAGCCTTTGCACAAGAACCTCCAAATGGGGACAGCAGGTCCCTGAAATGGAGAAAAGGGTCCAGGAGAGAGATCCCCTGTAGAGAAGCTACCCTCAGAGAGATATCCACTCAGGGACAGAGACCCCTTGAGATGCAGAACCATTTTTTCTGCACTCTTCTACACCTCACAGTATCCTTCTTGTTCACCTATGACCAACATTCCCCTTAGGTTGCTCAGTCCACTCCCCCCTCCATCCCCCATTTCCTATGTTCTCTCTGTGCCCCTGGGACATCTATCCTTCCATCCTTCCATGGCCCTGTGCCCAGACCTGGCGTGCATGTCCACAGGGGCAGGGAGTGTTGTAGATTGTGCGGAGAGTTCCCAGCAGGTCTGTGTCATCCAGCCTGGAGCCAATTGTGGGAATGAGTTGCATTGCTTCATTCAGGTTGTCCTGGGTGTATTCAACACTCTGCCTGCAGCAGACAAATGTGTTTGGAGAGCACATTCATAGAATCATGGAATGGTTTGGGTTATAAGGGACCTTAAAGATCATTGAGCTCCAACACCCCTGCCATGAGCATGCTTGCCAACATGGCCCTGTGCTGGTCCCAGTGCTCTCTGAGACCCACTACCGTACCTGTACCCCATCATTTTCTGCAAGACCCTGCCCCCTACTAGTTCATAAAGAGATCTGGAGTCCTAGTTTCTACAAGACTCTTCTCAATAGAACCATAAGAGATGCTTTCCCATATTGCCACAAAGATCCTCTCCCCAGAATCCAGCCCTGCCCTCCAGTACTGCCTCCAGTCACGCCTTCCAGTACCCAACATTGCCCCATACCAATCAGCCTATTTCAGAGCATCCCAGTGTGCTCTCTGACATTGCCCCATACCAATCAGCCTATTTCAGAGCATCCCAGTGTGCTCTCTGACATCTCATTCTGCCTCATAATATCTATCATAACCCCATAGTACCCAGCCATGCTCCGCAGTACTGAGCTTTTCCCACCAGCTACATAGCACTCATCCTGCCCCATGTTTGCTTACGGGTAGATGCGCACAGATGTTGCTCCATAGCAGTAAATGTTGAAGTAGCAGCCCAGGGGTAGGCTTTTGAGAAGGAAGAGCAAGGGGTCCTGTGGAAAGACAAAGCAGGCTTGTCTTGGATGATACTGGTGGGGAATACAGATGCCCTGGTCCTTAGATTTGTCCTGTCAAATCTCAGGCTCTGCTCCCTCTCAGCCTACTCTTTCACTCCAGTTTGGCCCCGCTTTGTGAAGGTACCTTTATGTGCTCAAGGGAAGTGCTGTCCAAAACAAAGATGAACTCTCCAGACTGGCACTGGCCAGGTTTTGCATAGAATCACAGAATCACCCGGGTTGGAAGGGACCTCAAGGATCATGTAGTTCCAACCCCCCTGCCTAGCAGGGCCACCAAACACACACATTCAGATCAGGTTGCCCAGGATCCTGTCCAACCTGGCCTTAAACACATCCAAGGACGGGGCATCCACAACCTCCCTGGGCAGCCCGTTCCAGGGCCTAACCACTCTCCTTGTATAGAACTTCCCCCTAACATCCAACCTAAATCTTCCCTCCTTCAACTTCGATCCATTTCCCCTAGTCCTGCTGTTGTCAGCCCTTTTGAAGAGTTTACTCCCCTCGTGGGTGTAGGTTCCCTTCAGGTATTGATAGGCTGCAATGAGGTCACCCCGCAGCCTTCTCTTCTCCAGGCTGAACAAGCCCAACTCCCTCAGCCTGTCCTCATAGGGGAGGTGCTCCAGCCCCCTGATCATCTTAGTCGCCCTCCTCTGGACCCTTTCCAAAATCTCAATGTCTTTCTTGTACTGAGGGCTCCACACCTGGACACAGTACTCCAGATGGGGCCTCACAAGAGCCGAGTAGAGAGGGACGATCACCTCCCTGTCCCTGCTGACCACCCCTCTCCTGATGGAGCCCAGGATCCCATTTGCCTTTCGAGCTGCCAGAGCGCACTGCTGGCTCATGTTCAGTCTCTCGTCCATCAGGACCCCCAGGTCCTTCTCTGCCGAGCTGCTCTCAAGGACCACTCCTCCCAGCCTGTACGGGTGCCTGGGGTTCTTCCGGCCCAAATGCAAAACCTTGCACTTTGCCGTGTTGAACCTCATTAGGTTCACCCGAGCCCAGCCCTCCAGCCTGTCGAGGTCCCTCTGAATGGCATCCCTTCCTTCCACCGTATCAACCGCACCACTCAGCTTGGTGTCGTCAGCAAACTTGCTGAGGGTGCACTCAATTCCCTCATCGATGTCATTAATAAAGATGTTAAAGAGCACCGGTCCCAAGACAGACCCTTGGGGGACACCACTTGTTACCGGCCTCCACCTGGACATAGAGCCATTGACCACCACCCTCTGTCTGCGGCCTTTCAACCAGTTTCTTACCCATCGGGTCGTCCACCCATCAAATCCACTTCCCTCCAATTTGGAGATGAGGATGTGGTGGGGGACCATGTCAAAGGCCTTGCTCAGGTCCAGGTAAATGACATCAGTCGCCTTCCCTTCGTCCACCAATGCCGTCACTCCATCATAGAAGGCCACAAGATTAGTTAGGCATGACCTTCCTTTGGTGAAGCCGTGCTGGCTGTCTCGGATCACATGCTCATTCTTTATGTGATCGAGCATGTTGTCCAGGAGGGATCGAGCATGTTGTCCAGGAGTGATCGAGCATGTTGTCCAGGAGTGATCGAGCATGTTGTCCAGGAGATGCATCAGGGATGTTGGGTGCCAGTGTCACCAACACCAGGGAATCACCAAACAGAGAGCCTGGAGGAGATACACAGTGCAATGAAGCGCAGTTTGGGATCACTTTCCTCATCCTGGTTCTGTTCCTCATTGTTGTCTCAGCATCCACCATCCCAGAGACCCTGATACCCCATACTGGTGCACTGATACTCTACTGCACTGTCCACCAATTGCACAGCCCAGTGTCCCATCAGCTCAGTGCCTCCAATACAGTTACCCAGTGAGCCCTAATATAAAGTTCCTTGTACCCATCCTGGTAGATCTAGTACTTCATGACAGTGTATCCAGCACCGGCCCCCCCCCCCCCCCCCCCCCCCCAGGAGCCCTAAGACCCCCACCAACTCACCTGGATGTCTCTCATGTAGTCCAATGAAGCCTCTCATCCCACAGTCCCCACTGTCTCCCTGTGCCCCAGCACCTCCTGATACCCAGAGGTGCCCCTGCATTCCCTCTTCAACTGAACTCACCTGCAGTGGCTGCAGGGTTTCCTTTCTCCACCACAGCACTGACTGCAGTAGGTTCTCTGTAATACACCAGCAGCTCCAAATGGTGATTTGGGGGAGTGCCAGCCAGTGAGACCTGGAGAAGGGTTGCCTGGTCTTATGCAGGAGGAAGTGACTCAGGCCCAGCATAATGCTGGGAGCACAGCACTGATCCCAGTGCATTCCTTTTGGCTCAGTAGCGATGCCACCTGACAGCTCCCAGAATTCTGGAATTCAGCAGGGTGTACCTGTGCAGCACTGTGGTCCTGGGCAGTGTAGATCAAAGGAGTGAGGGCACAGCTGGCCTGGACATCAGCCACACCACGGGGTGACTGCAGGCTGACAGTGAGCAGGAGGCTGTAATGCAGCTTGTTGGTGCAACAATTGCAGGCTGTGGGCAGAAATATAGCATAAAGGAGAGCACTGGCTCTCCATGCAGTGCGTGTGGGATTTGGCATCCATATATAGAACATGTGGAGAGAACTGGGGATGTCAGTAAATTTTTGGAAGTGTCTCTGAGTTTTATTTATGGGGAACTCATGAGGGAGATACGGATCCACTTCAAAATACACAAGGAAGAAAGCACAGATCTGCTCAGGGGCTGCATTGTGGCAAAATATCAGTGGGTGCAAAGGAGGTTGCATTGGGTCTGTTCACAGAGTGAACTGGGAGTATGGTTCTTCTCTAGGGCACGTGACTGTCAGGGCAGGTTTCCTTTAGGATTACTCACTGTAGTGAGTCTTGCGAGGATGCATTGTGGATGGCAGCACAAACTGGGCTGCTCCATCTGGCTTCCGTGATAGCTCTTGGACATAGTGTAGGGTCACAACCATTTCCTTGCCAGGGGACAGGGAACCCAGGAAGCAGGCAAACACCTCGCCTGATTCCTCAATCCCATACTGAAGGTAATGAAAATTCTCCTTCTCCACTGCAAACTTGTGCAGCTGCTGGGCCTGGATGGGAAGGAGAGGAACAGAAAGCTGATTGCTAACCAGGCCATGGGCTGCTCATCCCATGCTGCTCTCACGGTTCTCCCATTCTTTCCCAAATGCTGGTACCTCATCCTGCAGCACAGCCTTGACCTTGGCATCCTCACTGCAGGCCTGGAAGGAATAAATGGCCATATGGGGGCCCAGGGGGAAGACAAAAGTAACTTCTGAGGATCTCAGACTCTCGTTATGGTAGATCAGTTCAGAGACCACGTCAGCTACGTAGTCCTGGATGGCAACATCCACCACAGCACAAGAGAGGGGCAGTGAGCACAGGGGTACGTAGAACTCCTTTCCCAACAAAAAGGATCCTGGTTCTGTTGAGAGAATTGCAACCTTTCCATCCAAACCCACGAACAACACACTGCTTCAAGTGTGTGGCTTCACATTATGGAATGTGAAGCTGACAGTTCAGTGTTGCACAAGGAGAGATTCTCCCCCCTCAAGGGCAAAAGGGAATCATAAGTCGTTGTGCATGGATTAGATATAGCATTGTTGAGGATCTAATATAAGCCTGCCATAAGAAATTTCATCTGCTTGTGTATCCCAGTTTCTTTTCCCCATCAATGCCTCTGTTCCCCACCCCAATGCTGTAGACCTCTTCACCATTCCCATCCTTGTTTCCCTTCACAAGATCCAGTCCAGACATTTCCCACTACAGCAACCTATCCTCCTCCTTTCTTTACCTCTTTTTGAGGGCATCCCCTATCCCCTAAATGTCCCTCAGCTGTCCGATTCCCCCCTCACCATTGATGTCGCTTTTTCCTAAAAGTCCAAAGCTCTGATGCCACATCTCTGGAGACCTGCAGACAGGAAGGGGTCTCATGTAAGAGGAGAGATCCACAAACACCACCAGGCAACCTCTGGGTGGTCAAGATTCCTTGTAATTTCACCATGCTTACATACAAGCCTGGAGGCCCTAAGCCACTGTGCATAACCAGAGCAAATCCAGGGATTCAGAAATCCCTGTTCATAAAGACTAACCAGGAGTATAATTGCATTAAAGAGGTCTGCACCTCATTCCCATCATGGGAGAATTCTGAAGAGAGATGAAGAATAGCAAAAGGAGATAAAAGGAAAGAAGGTGTGAAAGCAAGAGTGGATGGGTGGATGGGCGGGTGGATGGATGGGGGGCAATACATATCAGCATGGGATCCATTTGGGGACAGGCAGATGCAGAAGTATACAGAGGTAAGAATTTTTGTTAAATAGATGGATGGATGGATGGATGGATGGATGGATGGATGGATGGATGGACCAACAAGTGGATGGAAGAATGGATGGGTGGATGGGTGGATGGGTGGATGGATGGATGGATGGATGGATGGATGGATGGATGGATGAGAAGGTGGACGGATCCATTTTAGAAGAGATGAGTGGGTACCCATCATAAACAGTATAGCGTGAATATAGCTGCACAAGGGATTGCACCTGTGAAGTATATTCGTGGAGTAACTCACAAGGGCAGACTGAAAGGCCAGGCGGTGTGGAGGAACACAGTGGAGAGAGAATTTAAGCCAGGGTCAGGTATTCCATTGTGGCAGAGCAAATAAATCCCGGAAAGGCACCAGTGGGAGGGTGTTGTTAAATAATGTTTTGCTGCCCTCTGGCAAAGTATCTGCAGATGAATGGGCTTCCTCAGCTCTACCCAAACCCAACCATATGTCTCTCTGATACGGATACATTTGCCTCACTTCCCACAGTTCCTGCTCTGAGGTGGCAGGATGAGCAGCATCAGAAAAATTCCCACTCTGCCATCATGCCGACAGCGGACAGGCAGAGCAAATAGCGTGCACATCCTCTGGGAAGTAGGGATGAGGAATGGTCAGAGGGATTAACTGAATAGGGTCAATCTCATCCCAGTGAGTGGAGACAATGAACAGAGAACAGAGAGAAAGTAACAAACTGAAGGACAAACAAGCAGACACTCACCAGAATAATGGCCTAGGTCATCAGCTGGGACGAGACAGACAGTCAGATGTAGGGAGGGAGAGATGGAAGGAAAACAAGGATAGAGAGTAAGAGGCAGATGGATGAGATTTGAGGCGGAAGGGGGAGGGAATAAGAGACGGAGCAAGAGATGTTCAGGCAGATAGGAAGATGCAGGGCTACGTAAATGCGGGGAAATGCGGGGACGTCTGCAGTGAAGACAGAGGAGAAAGGGCGGAGAGACGAGAGGATGGACGAGGGGAGGCGGGCAGGGGCGGGGACAGGCGAGCGGGGGGGGGGGGGGGCGGGAGCGGACCCCTGGCATCTCTCTCCAGAGCATCTGTGGAGGTTGTCCGCCATCCCAGTTGAAGAGCTAAGGTCTTCTTTTGAAGAGCAAAGGAATGACACCGGGACTTAATGTGACATAATCTGGTCAGATCCTCATTTACTGTCAGTCTGCACAAGATATCAGAGGCTGTTAAATCCAAAGTAGGAAGCAGTCAGATGATGGCTGACCTTGGCCTGGTCTAGCGGTTGGTGACCTTGTCCATGGCAGGGGGGTTGAACATGGATGATCATTAATGGTCCTTTTCAACCCAGGCCATTCTATGATTCTATGATTCTGTGATTCTGTGATTCAATGATTCTGTGATTCTGTAATTCTATGACACCAGTCCCAGCTGTTGACAACGATGTAAAGAGTTGGCTTCTGCTGCTGAAGGCATAATTGTAGTCATCTCTCACAATCCTTTCTCATGAACACACACACATGTATGCATATACACACTCTGAAGTTCTCTGTCATTTCACATACTGGGGGAACCAAGTTGGCACCCCAGACACGAGTTCTTATTGAAGTTCTAGCTTGTCTGGCATGGCAGCACTCAGCAGTAGTGCAACTTCATTCAGATGGTCCAATGTTTACCTCCATTCTCCACCATACTTCCCCACAGGCCTTATGGGACTAATGTGAAGAGTGGGCGAGTCTTGCTGTTCACTCCTTGCCTTTCCAGTCAATGAATCAGCTTATGGATGGGGATCAGGGAGTTTCAGTTGGTGAGATATTGCACCAGTGCACAACAGTAGTAGTGATCGGCTCGTGCTTTTCTTCAGCTCTCAGCAGCCCCACAGTGGAAGGATCTTTTGAGAGTCCAAACAAGGTAGACAGCTGTTTCGTGTCTTCCTCCTCCAAAGCAGCTATATTTCAATACAGCTTTCAAGTGCACCCACTGGGGTCCTACCTCCTGAGGTAGTCCATGATAAGGATTCACGGAACATCCAGACTAGTCACAGTGGGGTGCTTCTGCCACTCCTTCCCTGGTGGTCTCACTTTGGCCTCCACTACAATTAGCTGTTGGGATTTCCATGTCATGCCAGAAAAACAGGTGGGTTCTGTCCATTTACAGCTTGGTGGCATTAGAGTGCATCAGCGTTGACTAGAGCCTTAAACATCATGGGTCTGATGTGCCAGGCCATTGAATCCACGCAGCTGGACAGACTCAGCTGTCTGATTCCTCCACCTGCTGGAGGCAGGACACCTCTAGTCCTGACTGTAGTATCCATCTTGTGTTCATCCTTGTAAATGCAAATCACAAGTCCCTTCTTTATGTTCAGAAGTAAGATCAGCCCATCTAACCTGCCTGGATAACTGATGACTAGAAACCACTGTGGCAATTTTCTTGGGAGAACTCCTTTTGTGATTGTTTTTCTTGCAGCTCCATTGCATGTCAATATTCTATATCCCCTTCAGCATGGTTAATTCCTTCACGTTCTGAATACTTTTTCTGCATAGTGGTCAACTTGCCTGCGCTACATGCCAGCTCTTTCTTGAAGGGATGTCTTTCCTTCCTGGCTGACAAGAGTCACCTCCAGAGGCTGAAGGCTTGTCTCCCTTTTGCAATTTCTTTGTCTTCGCCATCTTTCCTAGAGAGGGATCCAAGGGATATTCTTGCACATCTTGTAGCTCACCCATGGTTTGGGGTCAGATGGTTACTGCCTCCTTTATAAGTTCTACCTCCTGTTCTTGTCACTGTCCAGCTTATTGGAAGCCTTCCTCACCCTCTCCTTCTAACCTCTTCTTAGTAGAAGTTACTTTCCTTACAAAATGAGGTGAAAAACTTCACAACCATTGTTTCATCTTATGTAAAGGAGCAGCTGATACTTGCAAAGGTTTGTTGTCTTTTTGAAGGACTGTTGAAGGGGTTGGAGCAGTCACAGGGCCTGTCACAGAGTTTGGGGAAACTGCAGGGCTTCTTACAAGGGTTGGAGACACAGCATGGCCTGTGGAGCAACTGCAGATCCTGTTGCAGGGGCTGGAGCAGCGGCAAGGCCTGTCACAAGAGTTGGTGCAGTGTTGAGTGTGGCTCAGCAGGAACTCCAGCCCCAGGGACAGTAAATAGCACAAGGATCATATGCCATATAGTCTCTGAAATCTAAATCTAAATCTAAATCTAAATCTAAATCTAAATCTAAATCTAAAT
>NW_024885349.1:87421-119877 GCF_019232065.1 Centrocercus urophasianus
TAAATCTAAATCTAAATCTAAATCTAAATCTAAATCTAAATCTAAATAATATAAATAACATTGTGACCAGCAGCTATTAAATGACAGTAATATAAAAATGTTTGAACATGCTCTGGTCATGTTGTTATCTCAAGCCTTTGTGCCCCACGTTGGGTTTCAGAAAGCACTGCTGTGGTTTAACGTAGCAGGCAGCTCAGCACCACACAGCTGTTCACTCCTCTCTTGATGTGGGATGATCAGGGCAGTCTGAGAAGCTGGGAAGTCCTTGCCTTAGTATAAATACTACTCAACAATAGCCAAAATGGCAGTGCGTTATCAGTGTTGTTCTCATCCTAGTTCCAAAGCACAGTAAAATTCCATCTCTTAGGAAGAAAGCCAACTCTATCCCCACCAGAAGCAGGACGCCTTCATATTTGCCCTAAAGAGACATTGCACAGGTGCTGGCAGTTAACTCTGTTGCTTTTCTTAAGCAGGATAAGTTACCTCATCTCGGTGAGGAGTGTAGAGGTGTATGGATTTTGTTTGTTTCTTTTTCTTTCTTGTTTTTTGTTTGTTTGTTTGTTTGTTTGTTTTGTTTTGTTTTGGACATCAGTTTCAGTTTTGGGGCATATCTTTTCTTCATCTTTTCTTCCATTAAGCCACTCTGCAAGTGCTTGTGTCCACATGGGCCAGAATCGCTGAGCAATGCAGTTTGAAGGCTCTCCATGAGCCTTACACCAACATTTCTTTTCTCTGGTAAGGAAACGGCCAAGGAGGTTGCTCTGTGGTGCACCAAACTCTGTGGTGTATCCAGGGTCACATGCAATTTCTGTGGCATGCTCCACTTGCCAAGCTTAAACAGTGTGCTCTCAGATGCTGGAGGTCTTTTCCTTCCTAGGGGCAATGGAGAGCCTTGGGTGAGTGGACCTTGGCCTCGCTGTAATATCAGTTGGGGAAGCAATTAGAGGGATGTGTGCTCTGCAAATTACTTGTGCATCAAATCAACTCTTATAGGCCAGGACATATTCAAGCATTCTCACAAGCAGACCATATGTAAAAATAAATAGATTTTTACTATAATAGTAAATTAATAGGCTGCTTCCTGGGTTTATGTCAAGGTTTTGGTAGCAGGAGGCTGCAGGTATGACCTCTGTGAGAAGAGACCAGGACCAATCCCCACATCAGACAGTCAGCTCCAGCTGGCTCAGAAAGTGAGCTGCCACTGGCCAAAGTTGAGCCAACCAGTGGTGCTGGTGGCTTCTCTGTGATAAGATGTTAAGAAAGCATTAAGAAGGCTGTGCAGTACCTGTGAGAGAAAGGAGTGAAAAAAATGTGTAAGAAACACTGTTGCAGACACCAAGATCAGTAGAGAAAGAAGGTGTTCCAGGTGCCAGAACAGGGATTCCTGTGAAGGCTGTAGAGAAGACCATGTAGAAGCAGGCTCCCCTTCTTCAGCTCTTGAGAAACCATATCAGAGCAGATACCCACACTGACACCTGTGAAAGACCCCATGCAAGAGTTCAAGCTATGCCCTGAACAAAACTGCTGTCTATGGAGAATTCACACAGAAGCTTGTGGCAGGATCAGCTTCTAGGGTCAAGTCTTCTAGTGGGACCTGTGGGCAGTGAAGGTCCATTTCTGCAGGACTGCACTCAGAGAAAAGGAGCTGTGCCAGAGCAGTTTATAAAAAACTGCAGTCCAATCTGGGAATGAAACTGTCTGGAAAGAAAGGAGTAGAGCAGGAAAGTGATTTTAGTTTTGCCTTTATTCTTTACTATCCACTTCTACTTCTAACTGGCAGTAAATTATTCCTCCCCAAGTCAAATCCGTTTTACTATGATAGCAACTGATAAGTAATTTTCCTGTGCCTGCCTCGACCCACAAGTCCCTGCATTGGAAAGAGGCTCAGAAGATAGGCAGGACGATGTTGAGCTGCTTGATGACCTTTCCAGTGAAAAAAAAAAGAAGGCCGAGTGTCCTGTGCTGCCTTATTTCTTCCTTGTGATCCTTCTAAAGAGAAGAGGACTCTCTCTCAGTCCAAAAAAATCTTTCCTGGTCACCATAGCATTTCAAAGACCATTGAGAGTGGCCCCATGGTGATATTGGCCCTCAGCTCCTGTCTGGTTTTGGCATGACCAATGGTGTAGGGCCTTCCTGTCTCTGGGAAAGAAAGGTCAATTCCTCCATCATGCTACCACGAGAAGAGCTTTATTGGTCTAAATCGTCCTGGATTACTCAAGTCAGCATTGGAAAGGACCTTGTATGCCACTGGCTGCAGGTGATAGAGAGCTGCAAAGAGGCACGAGGGGTCATGAGGAGTGGGGCCAGCCCTGTGCTCCCCTACAGCCCTGCACCAGGCTCACTGCCAGGGCTGTGAGTCCTCTGGCTACCGCAATGATGTGCAGAGTCAGAGCTTGGCCCTACTCATATCTACCTGAAAGCTGGAGCTCCACTGCCGCTATTGGAGCTGCCAAGGCTCTTGATTTTTCCAAATGTCTCCAAAATGCATGGAGCACCAACAAATGTCAGAGAACTGCCCTACAGACCTGGCTTCCAGTCCAACAAATCCATTGGATCTTTCCTGGAGAGCTGGAGAGGAAAGCTGTGAATATCAAAGCTTTAGAGCTGGGACATGGCAGCGAGCAGAGCTGAGAGTGCAGGGCCTGGCCTCCTCAGCAGCACCAGCTCCATAGCACACCGATAATGCGTATGGCTTACCAGTCCTCTGAAAGAGTGGTTGGGCACTGGAACAGTCTGTAACAAAGAGATAATGAACGTTATGTTCTTGCTTCAGTCTTAATGTGGAACTTTGTAGTTCCTTTCTTGGAACATCCTCAAAAATGGTGGGGTAGGTGGACATCAAGGAAAGCTGTTAAGCCCCTGGTTTTGGTTTCACTGAGCAGAAAAGGAGACATTCCAGTGCTGATGTAACAGAGGACTGGGTCCGAGCTGCAGCATTTGAGCCTGCATGTGTCTGAATCCAGGGGCGAGCTGGATCAGGGTGCAGGGGAGGAAATTGTGAGTTAGAATGGAGCCTGTCAGCTAGTTTGTGATGCATGAACGTCAGGCACATGTGCTGCTATCACAGTGCTCTGGCTGGTCGTTATAATGAAGGCCTGGAGAGCATGGCCTGCACATCCGCCAGTCTCTGGGAAACACAAGGTGTGCACAGGTGGATCCGCAGCACTTTGTTTCCGCGTTCTGCGTGTGCGTATTGCTGGCTGCAGGGATCACTGTTTGTGGTGCCTGGAGACTGCTGCTTGACTTCAGTAAGGGAAGTTTGATGCAGAACTCTGTCTTTCTGTTCTGTTTGTAATTAACACCTTTGACTTTCTGCTCTAATGAGCCCCAGTGGGAACATGTTGTCTGACTCCATTTCCAGTCGTGCATCTCACACTGGGCCCTATTAAAACTCCAAGTAACTAGTTTTGTGCTACTTCCTTCAGCATTATAAGCATTGTGCAGTCAATTAGGGGCCTCTCAGCTGTGTTTCAGTGAATGCATACAGTACCATTTTGATTTGTCACTTATTCTAATCATATATTATCAGAAGAATGGGAACAAGTACATTTTGAAAGGAAATTATTCTGTTTTATATCCATGTGGGAATCAGACAGAGAAAGGAGGAATTTCTTTGTGATGAAGCAGTGGTTGGCCAGAGATATCCTTTGATTCATGTGCTGGGAAAAATACAGATTTTTTTAGTTTGTTCTCTTGCCACTGCAGCCCACAGCAGCTATTTGCAGAGCCTTTGCCTGCTTTAATTACAACTGTCTTTACCTGTTTTCCTAACTATGCACAGAAACCAGAGGAATATTCATCATAATTCCCCCCGGATTTCAAGGCTTGTTTTAATGAAAGGAAGAAAAGTGTTTATTAAAAATAAAAAATTATGTTGTGTGTTAAGAACATTATTCCTAGATGGTTGGGGAAGTGCTTGTCCTGCTCTCCTCTGTTCTGGTACAGCCTCGATTTGAGCTGCAGCTGTGCACAGTTTTGGACATCACAGTATAAGAAGAATATAAAACTATTAGGGAGCAAACGAGTAACAACTGAAATGGGCAATGCATGAGGGGTAGCTGAATGCACTTGCTTCAGCCTGGAGAAGACTGAGGGCAGGCCTCCTGGCTGCTTATAGCTTCCTCATGAAAGGAGTAGGAGGGCAGGCATGATTCTGTACAAAAAAAAAGACTCTACTGTCTGGTTCAGCCCAATTCCATGACTAATTGGGGTGGAGGGACCCACAGACCCAGGCTCCGGGAGAAGGGAAAGGGGATAAGGAAGACGTAAAGAGATAAAAACAAAAACAGTGACAGTGAGCTAATGGAGAAAAATAATTTACTGAATATGATACCAGAATGCAAGGTAACACAATATAATACAATATAATTGGAAGCTAATAAATCACATAAAATGGGAGAGAGAGTGTCCAAAACCAAAGGCCTTGCTCTAACGGTTTCCAAATTCTGAGAACCAGGTACCTGGAAATAGTGACAATCCATGAACTGGAGCATTAACCCTTTAACTCCCAGTGCACTACGTGATGTCATGATGTCATAAAACCATAAAACCAGGCTTGAGAGATGGGCCCGTGCAAACATCAAATTCAGCAAGGCCAGTTGCAAAATATTGCACCTGGGTTGAGAAAATTGCAAGCACAAATACAGGCTAGGTGGGAATGGATGCAGAGTAGCTATGCAGAGAAGGACTTCTGGTCTTGGCTGATGAGAAACTCAACATAAGCCTGCAGTGTCTACTTAAAGCTCGGAAAGCCAATTGTTATCTGGGCTGCATCAAAAGAAGTGTAGCTAACATACTGAAAGACTATGTGGTGAAGAGTTTGGGGGAGGGAGATAAAACATGTTTTCTTTCTCTAAGCCCTTTAATAAAAATTCAGTGCTCAACTTCCATCTGCTGATGGAAGCACCTTGATGTAGGCTTCATCTTCAGGGTTGCTTTGCAATTTTGATGCAGAAAGAATTGTGAGCATCATCTGATTTTTCTGTGCAGTGTTAGAGGGTTAGTACTAGGCAGAAAAGATGCTAGCAAAACTAACACTACAGACACACTTCACGGAAGAGATGAATTTGCATTAACACCAATGTCTTTTGATATTTAGATTCTCCTGGAGCATTCAGGACTTTCAAATGAGTTTGATGTAGGACATGTGGGATATTTGCATCTTCTCTTTCCCTAAAGAAGAGTTTGGAGTGCAGGCGGTATCCCAGTGTGTAGTAAGATGTCAGTCAGACATCAGTATTCAGGCAAAAGACCACTTCTGGTGTCTTCCACATCTGTGTTGCTGTGTTTATGAGGTGTCCAAATTCTGATCTTCTGACCTGCAAACTGTTTGTGAGATATATGAAACAAAGTTATAGAGGCCAAGAGAGTGTTTTAGGTTCCTTAGGAGGAGACCTATATTTCAACCTATTAATTGCTCTGTTGCCTTAATTGACTGCATTAAGTGAACTTGACTGTATCAAGCATAGAGACACTGACCTATGGGATACAAAGCTTCTCTGTAGGCATCTAAATCCAAATGTCCACATCCGCATCTGATTTGCCCCCTCTGGAATTTAGGGTAACTTACGTTGCTCTGTCATAGCCTTGTAAAACTGCTTGGCTGATCATTTCAAGTCAGCATAATTTCCAAAGTGGAAGACAATTACAAAGGAAATAAGTAATACTACTCCAGGGGTGGATTAAATCCTTCCAAGTCTTCGTGGTGTCTGACTTATACTTCTAAGTTACAGGTGCTTGCCTTGTGCATGGCCAGAAAGGATCTATGCAATGTGATCTATTTTCTAAATACTGATGGCTAAAATCATTGGATGAATCACTCCCTGGAGAGCCTAGTCTTCTGTCTTGACTGAACAAAGTCCTTGAACCACTGCCTTGCACTTTGGCTGCCCACTCAGATGAATTCTGTCTCAAATGTGTTTTACATTAACATGCAGCTGTTGGACACAACTCCATTGGTAATGCAGAATATACCGTGGAATTTTGGCTAAGATTCTTGAATCTTTTTGAAATTGCAGCATATATAAAATCATTACAGTTATTTCTCTTCTTTTTCTGCCACAGTAAACCATTTTTATCTCAACCTGCACATTCTCCCTTTTTTTTTCCAGATTCTTTCCCCAGTCCCACTGGGGGAGGGGAGAGTGAGGAAGGGCTGCGCAGCTGGAATGTGGTGCTTACCAGGTTAAACCACAACAAAGACAGGTCAGTGTCACTTAAAGAAAATGCAAAATGAAAGCCAATGGCACTAAATGAAGGATTTTGTTTTTCTCCACATTTGTCTATCAGAACTGAACCTTTTTGCAGCACATCCTGTACTTTGAAAGGCAGATTATACGTAAAGTACATACATGCAAAAGATTTTTTTTTTTTTTTTTTTTCTGGAATAGAGATTAATTTCATTTAAAAAACAAACAAACAAACAAACAAAAAAATTTGTATAACTGAAATGTCACAAAACAGAATGTGATTTTTTAACTTGCAAGTCAGGTCACTGTGACCTGTGCATAGAAAAACCCCCTCAGAAGAGAAGATAACTCAGTAGAAGTGTTTTTTGGCTGATCTAATCTGTAAAACATTTCCAGGAGTTTGTAAAACTCCTGTTCATGATGTTCATCTCAGGAATATTTGTTTCTCCCAGTCTGTATGGTAGTATTTCTCTTCCTTTGTATTACTATACATATATACAAATACATAGAAAATAATCTGAAGAATGACATGTTCAACTCTCTGCCTTCCTGAAGGAGATGAAAACATGCTTATTAATATAAAATGTATTCCCTGGCTTCAGGGTACCGTAAGATTACTGCTGTGTGGACCGTGCCGATCATTGATACATACAGTAAGTTGAGGATGACCACATGGTTTCGTAATGGCCAGGACCGGCATGGCATAGAAAAGTGTGGAAATTCACATACTCTGCATAAATCTTTCTTTAGTTCTACACAGAATGTACAATTTTCCATTCTCTCACTCCCACTCCTATGGCAGCGTGGTGAGAGAATAGGAAGAGCAAAAGCAAGAGAACTCATCTGTTGAGATAAAGGCATTTTAATAGGTCAGGAAAGGAAAAAAATAAATGACCCGTAAGCATTCACTTCTGATGCAAATCACATGTAAACTGATGCCCAGTAAGTCTCTAAGCAATGTCTACCTTGGAAGATGACATTCCCAACTTATTCCAGCTCCTCCCCTTCCCTCTACTTTCCTTCCCTTTCTTCATCAGTTGTCCCTGCTGCATCTCTGTCCAACATCTTGCACAACCCCTGCAGCATGGGGAAGTTCAGATCCTGAAGGTACTGGGCTCTACAGAGAACATAAGAGGAAATTTGCTGCTTCCAGACACTCATCTAGATGGACATCTGCAGAGAGAAAAAGTAGAGGGGAAACACTGTGCAGAAAGAGAAAATGATGTGTATTGACTGTCTCATAGACTGCTGTACAAAGCACAGGGAAAGAGGAATATAGGTGTTGGCTGTGCATTTCATGGGAAAGGCCCAGAGCATAAGTTCTCCCAGAAAAATCTTCTTACCAGCTTTTTCTCAACAGCTTTGGCCTCCGGAAGCTCTGACCAAGACACCCTCTGTCTGTACTGGTACAACCACACTAAGGCCAAAACTGTGATCTGCACAATTGGATTCATATCCTGGCGTGAGGAACTGAACAATCAGGGGGAAAAAAAGATAAAGAAAGACTTAAAGCAGCATAAACCTCTGGACAAAGAAATTTATCCAGGCTTCTAAAATCCTCAAGGATGGAACGTTTGCAGATCATGGACTCATAGACTTACAGAACCATAGAATGGTTTTGGTTGAAAAGAACCCTACAGATTACATAGTTCCATGTCCGCTGCTGTGGACTGGTTGTCACCCACTAGATCTGCCCAGGGCCCATCCATCCTGCCCTCAGAGGCCTCTGGCAATGGGATTTCCAGAACTTCTCTGGGCAACCTGTTCTAGAACTTCATTACGCTATGAATAAAGAATGTCCTTCTAACACCGTATCTAAATCTTCCCTCTTAGTTTAAGGCATTCCCCCTTGTCCTACTGCTGTCAGACCACGTAAAAAGATACTTGTGCTGATTCCATCACCCCTTTCCGCAAGCAGAGAGGCTCTATATCCTGGCTGTTTTCACATCCTCTTGTCAGTTCAGCTCAGGCTGGAAACTTAGAGCAAAGAAAGTTTCAGCTTGTGATATTTCCATACACTCGACCCTGATCAGCGTACTTTATTGAGACTTTGTCATTCAACGTCAGTCTTGCTGTGCCCCAAGGCAGAGAGCAGAGCTAAGGATCTAAATCTCCCCTCCTTTAATTAAAAACCATTCCGTTTTCACCATGTAGAAAGTTGATCCCTATTATTTTTTTTATGAGATCCTGTTAAGGGAAATGCATTATTTTTTTTATGAGATCCTGTTAAGGGAAATGCTGCAACCTGCTCTCCTCAAAGCCTTCTCTTCTCCAGGCAGACCAACTTCAACTGCCATTCTTCAGAGGAGAGGTACTCCAGCCCTCTGGTCATCTTCATGACACTCCTGTGGGATCCACTCTGACAACCACCTATTCTTGTGCTCCAGCCTCAGGTCTGGATGCAGCATCCAGGTGGGGCCTCACAAGAGAAGAGCAGAGTGGGACAATCACTTCCTTCATCCACCTGGCCACATCTCTTTTGATGCAGCCCAGGCTACAGCTGACCTTGGTACACACCGATGGCTCGCGTAAGTCTTTTCATTCACTAGAACCCCCATTGCCTTCTCCACGAGTTCTTCTCTCAGTCTGCACATGTCAAGGATTTCCTCAACCCAGGCGCAGCACCTTGCTCTTGGCCTTTTTGAACCTCATTCAATTTCAGTCCAAACCACTGCCATTCACAGTAAGTCTCCCTCCAACCCTGATGGAGTAGCAGTATTAAAAGCCAGCATGCCAGGCTGGCAGTAAAGTCTTGTGGCGTTTTTTTCTTTCTTTTTTTTTTTTTTCAATTAGTTGGAAACAGAAATGCTGAGATACTAACAGGCTGACTCCTGTGCTTACCCCTGCCATCAGAATGGTTACAAAGCATGTTTATCAGTCAGGTGATAGGTGCTTTATATATAAAAATGAAAATGAAAATGAAAATGAAAATGAAAATGAAAATGAAAATGAAAAAAGAAAAATATATGTGGGAATACAAAAAAAACCTGTTTGAACAGCAGCTGTGGAGCAAGATAAACAGCATGAGAACCAAGGAGACCTCTAGAAGAAGAAAGAACATCTGATGGCTCTGATTGGAGAAGTGCCTGCATGAACGGTTGAAGAGCGTTTTGTAGAATGCTCTGCTGTCATGTAAAGATGGATGGGAAAGTTGTAGGGGTGGATGGGAAAGATAAAGAGAACTTGTGAAGGTATATAAGTGATGTGAGAATTTGTAATAAATGATTTGGATTGTTCACCTCTGAATCCATGCATCAGACACTGCACGTATATAAAAGTATTTTAACATTTTATTTATATGCAGACCCATTTCCTAAGCTTGCCCAGGTCCATGTCCCTTTGGTGTAGTCTGCCTACTTGCTGAGGGTGTACTTAATGCCCTTTTGTCTCATTGATAAACACTGGTAAATATGCTAAAGCATGGGTGTCCAACCTTCTGGCTTGCCTGGGCCCCACTGAGTGAAGAGGAATTGCCTGCAGCCTCATCTACAAAGGCTGCTCCAAAAATAGTGTCTCCTAATTATTTGTATGGAAACTAACACAGAGAGCAGAATAACACTGTTTGATAGAGCAAATTCCAAGTTATAAAACATCTTTTTTGCACAGAGTCACTACCATTAGCTATGCATTTTCACCAGTTATGAGCGAGAGCCTGCATGCTGCACTCGTAAACACCTGCACTGCAGAGGTGACCCACTGTCACTGCTACCACTGTTGAAATGCTCCATGTCCATTCACTGTGCTGACATCCACTGTTTCATCTCAATAAATATTCAGCAACCATCGATGAATGCCAGTCATTCATGAATGCTGGTGCTGAATTGACCTATCAGTCATGAACCTGGCAATTTCTTCTATCCCTCACATTCTGCATTTTCTTATCAACTTCTTCAACACTCATCTACCTCTCCTTCCCTGGATGGCCATCCATATATCCAACTGCAAAGTTACTCATCCATTCTCCTCTACAGCTTCACATATTTCACATTTTTCTGCCATTCACTCCTGCTGGCTCCAAATAGAGCCCACTCCAACCACTGAGATGGGCCACCTGCTTCACACACTATGAATGACTTCACCCATCTGTTCTGTTTCATCTGTTCTGTCTGTCCTCTGCCCATTTCTTCCTCTGTCAGCACTGATGCTCGTTTTGTCTAGGCACAAAATTATGTCTTCATTTTCCAGCCTGAAACATTTAAAGGAGAAGACATGATGTGTGAGTAAGTCAGTGAGTGAGTAAGAAAGTCACACAAGAGCAAAAGAGAAAAAGAAAAACTTCAATCACCAACATCTGATACAAGATCATAAATCATGAATACTGAATTAGTAATTAGTAATTAATATACACTCATAGTGAACAAAAGACACACAAAGATGCAAAGCACACTTTGAAACACATCCATTTTTCCAGAATTTCAAGCTATCAGGGCATTTAAAAAGAGTGAAATATGAAAGAAAAATAACCAAAACCAAAACAAACATACAGAGGAGGAGAAAGCTTCCTTTCAGCAGTGTGTGTTTATACCTTCCTCAGGTCAGCTAAAATTTTGATTATCACTGCTTTCACTTCCTTATTCCTCAGGCTGTAAATCAGGGGATTTAGCATGGGGATTATAGCAGTATATATGAGAGACAAGACTTTCTTAGTGTCCTGTGAATTACTGGACTTGGGCCGTAAGTAAATCAAGGTCCCACTGCCATAATAAAGCGTCACAACAATGAGATGGGAAGAACAGGTGGAGAAGGTCTTGCGTCTGCCCTCTGTAGAGGAAATCTTGAGGATGGTGGAGACGATGCACGCATAGGATACCAGGATGAGACAAAACGGTGTGAAGATGACCAGCACGGTGGCTGTAACAATCTGCTTCTCGTACAAGGAGGTGTCCGTGCAGGAGAGCATGATGAGTGGAGGGATATCACAGAAGAAGTAGTTAATCTTGTTGGGCCCACAAAATGGCAGTGTGAACATCCATGTTGTCTGCACCATGGACACTACATTACCACTGCAATATGACAGCAGGACTAGGGAAAGGCTAGCTCTTCTGCTCATGAAGATGGCGTACCTCAGGGGGTTGCATATGGCCACGTAGCGGTCATAGGCCATAGCTGCCAAAAGGTAGCATTCGGTGGCCCCCAAGAAAATGACAAAGTAGAGCTGTGAGGCGCAGCCTACATAGGAAATTTTTCTGTCCTCTGCCTGGAAGCTTACCAGCATCCTGGGGACAACTATGGATGCTGTGGAAATATCCAGGAAGGACAGGACCCGGAGGAAGAAGTACATGGGCATATGGAGGTTGGGATGCAATGTGACCAGGAAGATGAGGAGGTTTCCAGTGATGGTGAAGGTGTAAATCAAGCAGAATGTGAAGAACAGCAAGTTCTGCAGTTCTGGGTGGCTGGACAATCCAGAGAGGACAAATTCCGTCACAAGCGTGTGGTTTTCTAGTTCTCGTTCTTCATTTGGCTTCATCTGGGAGGAATCGAAAGAACCAGAGGGCCAGTCGGTACACTGAAATCAGAGTGCTTCAGCCCAGCTGGCAACCAAAACACCTACAGTGCAAAAAAGCAAAAGCCTTTTGCTACCTGGGGAGCAGTGGGCACTTCTCTGCTTCAACAATGCCTGCTTGCTCTCTGCCACAATCTAGTTTTTCCCAGCTAAGAGGACTCTAAGGAACAGCTTCCGCCTCCTGTGCAGCTTGTTTTGCGGATGTCAGAACCAATACATTTTGGTCTTAGTTCTTCCTCAGATTTGCTTCATTATCACAGCAGCGAGCATTTTGAAGGAAGTGTCCTACCTTCAGCAGTTCTGCCATCCAGTGCCTTCAAGACAGATGACGTGAATTTCACCAGAAAAATACAGCTTGTTTTCTTCTCTAGGGACAATGTTGGACTGACAGCTCAGATAGACAGCTCGCATTGCAGATTTAAAATCTTATTTTAAATGCAGATGCTGTTCTGCCATCGCTTGGATCATCTGTGACATTAGCACAGGATTTATTTTCCATGGAATACCAGGCGTTCTTTCTCCTAAGCACGATAAATGGATTTAATCTGATACTATCATTCCAGTTGCCAAAGTCTGATCTCACTCTGAAGAAGAAATTTGTCAATGTTGATTAAATTTAGTTAAATTGGATACAGCTGAAAAAGCAGAGGCCTTAATTCATCTGCTGATTTATTTATTTATTGTCCAAGAGTACAGCTGAGCTTCCTCTGAGTCATGAATTACTTCAGGTTTAAGTAGATTCTCTTGAAATCCCCACTGCCCTTCTGGGCAGGATTACTTTCAGCTGGTTTTGGAAAGGTGTTGATTGCTCAGAACTTGAGTCTTCCTCCATAGTCACTGGGAAGGGACAAAGCAATTATGTATGTCTAACAGTAGATAATTTGCTATTTTGAGTGGCAATTTTATCTTGCTTGTCTGTTATGGACTTAGACATATCATATCTTACTTATTTAACACCATGAGTGATGCATCCTAATGCAAATGATCACTTTTAGCCAAGAGGGTCTGAAAAATAGCCAGGAACATTAGGGGCTTTGTGATTCAGGTGACAGAATTACAGGAAGAAATCCTTGCTTTAGTCTTAGATGTAATTGCTGATCTACCCTGCTGTCTTTGTCTAATTGGACTGCCTACCTTTAGAGGGAGCATCTGAGATTTCATTCACCTCTAGCTAATCACTTTTCAGCCTTTGGTTTTTACTAATTACTTGTTAACTTTGAGTCTTTCTCCTTTTACCTTCCCTACTTTTCCCTCTGTTACAGTGGCACTGTTGTATTCCACATCACAATTCAAGACACTGGCAGAAATAATCATGGTGGTTCAAGATGCCCAAATTATTACTTGGCATAATATTACTGCAATCCATTAGCACAGTAAGGAGGGCGAAAAACCATGAGAGAACATTTAAAGGAACTCCTTTTCTGTATATTTTCCAGCAATCTGGGTTGTGAATTCTGACGTGTAAGCCAGCAAATAGTTGCAGTGTTCTGAACAGTGCTGATGGAATATTAATGCAGTACTGTGCCACTCGTAGCTTAGCGTTTTCTTTGTTGACAGTAAACTGATGCACAGTGAAAGAGAAGAAATTAGACAGCCACAGAGGAGAAAATGGTCATTAATTCTGTGTTCTCCATGCTCAGCCTCTGGGGGGAACCTTCACCAGACTGCGCTAGTTTTCTCAAGGCACAGAATGTCCTTTGGTGGCAGAAAAGTATCCTTACATGGGGATCTTGTCAACAAACAACTGCACATAGCAAATCATCAAAGTAAGAACTACAAACACAACTGTACTATGAGTTCATTATCTCTCTTGTTCTGCTCACTTAATCCTAGGCTCCAATTCTGGCATTCAGCAGTTTATCTTGCATCTTTCTGGATACTCTTAGGGAAGGACCTGAAGATACATCCAGATTTTTTCTCCTTGATATGGAAAAAAGCAGAACGTGATTGCGTGGTACAAAAACTCGCAGTTGATCATTACTTGTTAGCATTTACTTGACAGAGAGGTTGCAGTCAGTTTCATTATTAGACTCCTCCTAAATGTGCTGTGGGATTTTTCTCTTCTCGTGTCAGAAATTTGCACTGCAGATACAGTGTACAGATACACTGCAGATACATCTGATGTTCTGGTGAATCAAACCACAAATATTCCGCTGAGATGTAGCCGTTTAATCAGAAGGAATTCATGTTCCCTTAGTCTGTTGCCTTAAATCACTTGACATCAAATTTTAGCCACTGGGTTTTCTAACATGAACCAAGAAGCAAAATAAATATGAGATGGAGCCACTGATGAGTTTAGGTTTCAAAAGAAGAAAAAATTAAGAATTTGAACATTTTCAAATAATAAGAATCCTTTGAATTCAAAGATAAATTTTGTTTAACCATATGACAGCAGGTGAATGAATGTCCTGTGTCCAGTGTGCCCAACGGACATTTCTGATCACCCTTCTTATTATCAGCGAAATGGAGAGCAAGTATTACAAAAATATAGAAAAACGGAAAGCATTCTTACATACTTTTCATGAAAACAATTTTAGAATGCTTTCTTTAGCATGCTGAAGTGATTTAGCTGAAGTAGAATCAGTTGAGCTGTGTTCCCTGATCTTAAGATAAAAATCTGTGTTGCTATAGTAGCTCTTAAAAGAGAGTTCCAAATTTTGAGCTGCTGATCCTAGGTATGTTAAAAGCAAGTAAACAAACGACAACAAAAGCACCACATTCTGAAGAATCTGCTTTCAGTTTGCGAACAATGCACCTTTGATTTCCACAGGCAATCAATGCCTCACAGTTACCTGAAATTTTTGTAGGAAAGTCAGATCAACTCTTGTGAGTAAGCAGCTGAATGATGTTGACAGGCATTCCTTCTAAAAGGCAATCTTCATTTATTTTTCCTGGGAGTAAAATGAATCCCATTAGATGCTGCTTGTAAATGCGGCTATGAAGTTCAAGTGTGGCCAAATCTGGGTGAACAGAGCGGGGTTGGTCTCCTCCCACCGGTGACAGGACAGGAGGAAACGGCCTGAAGTTGCACTAGGATAAGTTTAGGTTGGCTATCAGGAAACACTTCCTTACAGAAAGGGCTGTTAAGCATAGGAATGGGCTCCCCAGGGAGGTGGTTGAGTCACCATCTCTGAATGTGTTTGAAAACCGTTTGGATTGTGGTGCTCAGGGACACGATTTAGCGGAGGGCTGTTAGAGCTGGGGTTACATGGCTGGGTTGCATTTGGACTTGATCTTTAAGGTCTCTTCCAACGTGAGCAATTCTACAATTCTGTGATGTGGATTTAGACAGCTCGCAGGCCAACAGATGGAGATGTGGATCAACAGTATTCTAGTGATGTGGAACTTCTCTGGTAACAAACATTGTTCCTTTCATCGGAGAATAGATCACAGAATCACAGAATCACAGAATTGTAGGGGTTGGAAGGAACCTCCAGAGATCATAGAGTCCAAATCCCCTGCCAAAGCAGGTTCCCTACACCAGGTTATGATGTTACGCAAATAGGAGGGGAAGAGCCTCTGTCAGTGGTTTATGGGCACAGCTCTGTGAGCAGCAGGGCAGAGGGATTTCATGGATCCGTGCCTCCAGAAAAGGGAAACAGGGGACCCCAAAGTCATTAAAAACAGTGGCAACGATCTGAGGAGAAACAAACTGATTTACTAAATAGGGTATCGGAATGCAAGGTAACACACTGCAATTCATAATATGTACATAATACATAATTAGAATTGAAGCTACTAAATCAGATATGATGACAGAGTGTCCGAGAGGTGGACAGGCCTCGCCACAATGCTGAGGTGCAGTGCGCAGTCCGGCTGAGCGACAGGGAGGAGAGCCTGGCGAAGAAGAGCCCCTCAGGTGACCTGCCAGGAGTTACATCTCCCCTCTGACTGCAGAGCCCCCTGGGGCGTGTGGCTCTTCTTCTCTTCCGGACAGGTGCCCGGAGCTGGAGCACTAACAGTTTAACTCCTGGTGCACTATGTGATGTTACGATGTGGAATGCCGATAACCAACAATCATAACACCGCGACAACTTCTTTGTCCTGCGCCCCAGCTGCAATTTAACCAGTGCATCTGCTAGCGTAAACTTCCCAGGTTCCCATCCTTCAGCTTTGCAATCAGAGATGGCTCCCTCTCACTCAGCTTGGTAGGATTTCTCCACCTGTGTGCCATTTCCCTGCACTTTGCACACTGCTTTTGTTCCAGTGGGGCGGATCCCTCCCTGTTACACCCTACTCATCTTTGCCTTCCTCAGCCTGTGTCCTTCCCAAACTTTTTACTTTCCAAACTCTCATCATTACATAAACTACTAACGTCATGTTTCAGCTTCACCTCCTCCTCTCCAGAGGCTTCCAGTGCTAACGCTGGGATTTTGGGTTTCCTCCCGCAGCAGTCTCTGTCCCCGGCTCTCTCTCCCACACCAAGTTCTGCTCATGGGAACGGTGTGGGGGGTTGCTCTCATGCCAATGCAGATAAACTCACTTTCTCTTTAACCCTTTTTCCTTTGTACTATTCCACTATTTGTGCCCTCAGTTAAACTTCCACATACCCTCAATTCTACTTCCATATACCATTAACGATTACACTTATACCATCAAAACAGCTTGTCCCATCCCTTCAAAACCCACAAATCAAACAATATAGTACTTCAGTTTCCATAAACACCCTTCATACCTTCTTTCCCCTAACAATCAGTGCTGTTTGGTTATAAACACCTCGCTGCAGAACCAGCACTGAGTGACCCGCCTCCCTCACACACCTCCTTGCAAGCAGAACACAATATTACATAAATGAGTTGGCACTCATTCCCCGAATGGAATGGGAATCTGTCTCTGGGTTCATCGTTCCCATTCATAAATTCCTACAAAAAGGCAAAGACTGTCAGACAATGATCATCGTTACTCCACACTCACCCTGCAGCTGTGCTGCAATGTCTCATGAAGTCAACACATCCGCTCACAATCACACACAGTGCCAGCTTTACACTTCACCAAATCAGAGCTCCGGACTCCTTTCCAGTGCTCTGATAGCAATTACTCAAACACACGGTACCGAACGCTTACAGCAGACAGTGATAACAATAACACAACCTGCAACTCCCACATTTCAATTTGACAAGATACCCGCTGTTACCAATCACGTAAGGGAGAGCTATTGCTCTTCCTCGCATACAACTTACAGGTCTCCTTCATAGGAACTTCTCCAAGGAGTCTTCCTACTCCAGCCAGCCACCCAATCCTTGAGCTCACCTACCTCGGCGGGGAAGCATGCACAATGCACGCTCCTTCATACCCCACACAGGAGGGCTCCTCACGAGTTACGGATTCCCCCTTTGCACACACATACCTGGTCTGCTGATGGGTGGTCCTTGTCTGTTCCCGCAGTGACCGGATGAGGAAGGGGAGTCCTTCTGAGGAATCTCGGGGCGCACCAAAGGCATCCCCCTCTCAGCCGGTCCCGCCGCCGAACAAAGGTTGTCCCATCTGAGGTGCCAAATGGACATGCAGAAATCAAATCCTATAGCCAGATTAAGGATATAGAGCAGGCATGTTTATTCTAGCAATGCACATACACCCTGGAGCAAGGGGGATAGATCTGCCTAACCTGCACACCGTGAGGAAAAAGCATGGTACAGATAAAGGCCGAACGAATACACGATCAATTGTTTCCAGGAATTTCGATACATATTTATTACATTTGTGAGAACCCATCAGCATGTAGTCCCTCCCCCTCACATGTGCAGGGTGAGTCATGGGGGTCTCCTCCTGGTTGTCGTGGGATGAAGAATCATCCTCTTCCTCACTGTAAACTTCTGATCTTGTGGGAGGGGCAGCTCCCGATCCAGTTCTAGCCTGCCCTGAGGATATCTTATCCCCTACCTGCCGGAGGTCCTTGGGCTGTTCTCAAACTGTTGTCTTTATGTTCGCTACTGCCCTCACCGTCCCAGTGCCAGTGTCCACAATCCTTATCCTTTTAGCAGCCGCTGCACATGTGCTTCTGTCAACTCTCTTTTACCCTTTGTTTCTGTGAACCATCTTTTACTCTTCACTTCCCCTGTGGCGTCCCTCCAGTCTGCTTCCTTTCCCTCACAGTGTTTCCCCCCGTCCCCTTTCCTTCCCTTGTGGTGTCTCACCCTGGTTCCCTTCCTTTCCCATGTGGCATATTCCCCCAGTCCCGTCTCCTTCCCTTCCCTTACACCATCTCCCCCATCCCCTTCCCTTCCCATATGGCGTTTCCTCACGGTTTCTTTCCCATTCCTTCCCTTCCCATGGGGCGTCTCCTTCCGGTCTCCTTTCCCTTCCATTACCTTGCTGCGTTTCTCACCAGTTTCCCTCCCTTCCCTTCCCATTGCCCCTCGTGCAAGTCATGGAATCATGCAGCATTAACTTTTGTTATTACTGTGTGTCCCTGCATGGTCCCTGCTGGATCACAGAAACCACAGGGTAGGAGGAGAGAGGCTTTAGACAAGACGAGGTCAGCTCCTGGACATCAAACCGGGAGCCTCGGAGTGAGATGACATCAGTTGCCCCTCCTGGGACCACCAGTACTGTCACTCCCATTGTAGGCCACCAGGTGGCTCAGGCACCATCTGCCCTTGGTGAAGCCATGCTTGCAGTCTCGCATCACTTCCTCATCTTGCATGAGTCTCAGCATCTCTTCTGGGAGCATCCACTCCAAGACCCCCCTGGGCTCAGAGCTGTGCCTGCCAATCATCTGCCTTACCAGATTCCCCTCATTTCCCCTGTTTTGGATTTCCCCTCCAGCTGTGTCCCCCGTGGAAAGACAAATGGTTTCTTACAGTACAGCTGTTCCAGTCAAGCTCAATGTGTCCTTCAGACTGCCACCTCAAATCTTTGTCCCAATGCTGTTAGCGCAAGAGGTCAGATGATTTCCTCTGTTTCAGAGAGAGAACATAGATGTTCCCCTTCCAGACAGCAGTGTAACAGCTGGTTTGAAACTCCCTGGCTACAGTTACAAGCAAACACACTTTTGCAATACAGTCCCCAGCTGCAGGCAGGAGTGCTCTCGAGCCCCATGGGGAAAGGAGAGGCCTTTCAGACGCCCTCGTATTCCCCATGCCCGTGCCTCTGCTCCTCGTCCCCATGGAGCTCCCTTGCGGTTCTGCTACAGCATTTCTGTTGCTGGGAGGGAGCTATGGGGATACGAGGGGACACACGACTTCTGCACAGGAAACATGCACGGACGGCAGAGATGGCTGCCATCCTGGGAACTCACTCTTGGAGAGCATGGTCCTGCCGGGCCTTGGGAGCAGCTCTCGCTGCCACCCAAACTGCTCTCTTAAAGCACGGCTCCAGCTTCCTCACGTCAGTTGATGGCGACAGACACGACACCAGCAGACTGAGTGGAAATAAAGCCAATTCATTTTTATTGGAAGTACTGCGTCCAGAGCTGGAACCCCGGTATGAGAAAGACGCAGAGCTCTTGGATCAAGAGGAGGGCCACTGAGATGATCAGAGGGCTGGAGCACCTCTCCTGTGAAGAAAGGTGGAGAGAACCGGGCTTGTTTAGCTTGGTGAGGAGAAGGCTCCGGGCAGACCTCATTGTGGCCTTCCAATTCTTGAAGGGAGGATGTAAACTGGAGGGGGAACAGCCGTTGACGAGGCTGGATAGTGGTGGGATAAGGGGGAGTGGTTTTAACTGTGAAAGGGGGGATAATCTGGTTAGATGTTAGCAGGAGTTCTTCACAAGGAGGGTGGTGACGTGCTGGAACAGCTGGCCGAGAGGTGGTGGATGCCCCTGGAGGCATTCAAGGCCAGGCTGGATGTGGCTCTGGGCAGCCCGGTCTGCTGGTGGGTGACCCCACACATGGCAGGGGGGTTGAAACCAGACGATCGTCAAGGTCCTTTTTCCACCCAGGCCATCCCACCAGTCTTTGATCCTATGATCTTCCATTCACAGGTGGAAATCTGGACGGCTTCCCAGCCCCCTGGCCAACAGCTCCACCGCGGTTACCACCGTTGGCTGCACCTTCCTCTCTGGAGCGGTGCGAGCATCGAGCCCTAGGGAGGCAAGAAGAGCAGAGCGCGGAGCGTTACAGGCTGAGCGCAGGCAAAGCAAGGCAAGGCTGGGCTCCAGTGGCTGGATCCTGGCTCTCGGGATCTGCTGCCTATGGAGCTCACCTGGGGAACTGCCGCTTCAGCTCCAGCTTCTGCCGGTTTCTTTCTGCGGTGCCGGCAAAAGCCTCTTGCTGATGGAGGTGCGGCTCCAACTTCTGGAGCACCTGAGCCGCTCGCGGGGAAAGGAGGCTGCAACAACAGGAGAAGGCCATCCCTCGGGCTCCGCCGAGCTGCCCCTGCCTCTGCCCTCACCCAGCCCTGCACCCCCTGCTGCCCCCTGTGTGTCCCCAGCCTTGCACCCCGCCAGCAGTTTTTGGCCCGGGCTGTGCCTGTCCCCGAGCTGCAGTCACAGCTGCCCAAGTGCCTCAGGCAGCCTGCAGAGCCCACACACACTTACTCAGCATGCAGTGCCAGCTTGGTCGCTGTCCCCATTTTACTTGCTGGCACAGGATCCACGTCCTTCCTCCACCTCCTTCCCTCTTTCTGTCCCCTGGGCTGGGCTGGAGGATGCGGAACACACACGCTCTCCCTGGCCAACAGCTGCCAAAGAGGAGACGCTGTCAGCAAAGCGGCTGGGAGCACGGGGCTGTTCCCCAGAGGCCCTCTGCCAAGGGCCCTGCAGCAGGCCCCGGCAAGCAGAAGACTCGGCCCTGCCGGCCCACAGCTCCCGCCGCCCTTCCCTTCTCCCTGCGGGGCTGTGCCAAGCTCTCCCCCCGGGAGGAGTGGGCCAGCCCCTGCCATGCTGCGCGGCGCCCGTCCCGCTCCCACCCCCTGCGCCCTGCTGAGCTCGCACCCTGGCTCAGCGGCTGTTGCCAGCAGGGTCGATCCCTGACGGTACCTGGGGCGGACGCTGGTCCTTCCCTGCGCTCCAGCCTTCCCATGCCGCCATTTCTGCCCGTGCTTGCTCTATTTGCTGCTGGTGCATGGGCCACGTGTGGTCTGCTTCTTTCCACAGTGCAGACACTTTCCGGAGCTCCTGCAGAGACACAGCAGCATACAGGATCAGCCTCAGCCCCTGGGGCCTTCCTTCAGCTCCCCGCTCCTGCTCCTCTCGTCTGCCAGCCTGTCGGCACTGCTTTGCCCCTGAAGGACCAGGGGCCCCAAAGCCAGGGATCCGCAACTCGTGGCCAACGTGGCTCAGAGGCCGTATTCCTCTCTCACTGCCCCTGTGTGTGCTGTGGCAGGTGGCAGGCCAGGAGGTGAGAAGAGACAGGGAAGGTGTGCAGCACCCTCCATCTACCGAAGAGGAGCTGGAGGAGCAGACAGAAATGTGAAAATGATGGCACCCGAAGGGCTGTGCTCCAGATCACTGCACACACAGAGGCTTTTGCTTCCCTCCCTGTGGAAGTTCCCAAGGCCAGGCTGGGTCGGGCTTAGAGCAACCTGGTCTAGAGACAGGTGTCCCTGCCTGCAGCAGGGGATTGGAACCAGGTGATCAGAACGGTCCCTTCCAACCCAAACTTTTCTATGATTCTACCGTTCTGTCATTGGTGCAGTCTCAAGCAGCACAGTCCCTGCAGCAAGGCAGAGCCAGTACCTGCAGCACTCTCTTAGACTCCTCAGTGGCAGGGAGTGCAGCGCTGGTCTGGGCAGTAGATGCTTCCTTCTGTTCTCCTTTCTTTGTCCTGCGGAAGCTGCCTGCACACAGTGGGAGCGCGCTGCAAACAGACACAAGAGGAGTTTGCAGGAGCCCGGGGCACCTTGGCCTCCCCGTGCTCCCACAGCCGTAAAGATGGGCTCTGGCGCAACGCGGAGAGACCCCTGAAGGGAGAAGAACTTCTGCCATCAATAGGGATCAGCATTCAGCTCCCCCAGGGACCAGGGACCAGAATAGAACATGAAGCTGGTGTGTCTGCCTCGGGAAGTCGTGCTGGGCGCTTGCCATCCCTGGAGAGAACGGCCCCCCCTGGGACACACGTGTGTCAGGAGCCTTTCTGGGTGCCGAGAGCTGGCAGCTCCGAAGGGTAGGCCGCTCCTACACGAGCGCGCACATCTCCTTCTGTTTGCCCAAGGCCCTCACCTGGCAGAAGGCTCCTTTGCCAACTCTTGCTGCCTTGAGCCTGGCTCGCGCTGCAGCATGGGGGGGGTAAGTGTCTTCCGCCTCGGCAGCAGCCTGCTGGCAGAGACCCCTGCAACCAAGAGAGAAAGAAGTTCTTCAGAGCAGCCCCACGGGCACGGCACGTGAACCTGGATCCGGTCACCCGGCACGGGACAGGGCCCCCCTCCCCACAGCTGGGACCCGTTCCCTCACCTCTACTCAGCTTCCGCTCTATTGCGGATTTCTTGTCTGCAGCAGCCTCTGCTCTGCTCTTTTCCATGGTGAGCTGAAACCTGGAAACAGAGTGACAACCCTTGAAGAAGGATGACCTCCTGCCCCACACAGCTGGTCGGTGGTATTTATTCCATGTGCTATGCAAAGCGTGGCACCCTTTTCCTTCCTGGCCATGCCAAACCAGCACACGTAGCCCAAATTCCTCTGCATGCGCAGTCTGTTCCCTCTGAGGGGAATCGGGACAGCTTGGGCACCAGTAACACAACCGCGATCCCCATCACTCCGGGAGAAGACACACACAGCCGAAAAGCAGCAGTAGTTAACCAGGAGCCAGACTTTCCAGGATTTCTCCCCGACTGGATGCTGAGCACGGAGACCCAGCAGGGCATGTTCCAGAGGAGGAGGAGGTGGGATGGAAGCCTGTCTGCTGGCCAGCTAAGAGCTGCCGAGGAAACGCACTCACCTCGGGAACACGCGGATCCCACGGGCGCTGATCTCTGGCCCGAAGTCAGCAAGATCTTCCGTCCAGAATCTCTGCAAAGGGACACAGACCTGCTGGAGGCTTGCCAAGGCCATTTCTTCATGGCTCTTGTTGACAGGAAGCAAGCCTGGCTCCCATGCCAAAAGAAAGCTACTCTCCACCAAAGCCTCATCCATGAACATCAGAGCTTTGTTCCGCTCTGAAGGAGCAGGATGGCCAAATAGTGAGGCTGTGCAAGAGCACTGCCAGGCAGGGGCAGAGATCCAGGAAATCTCTTTGCCCCTGGAGAAAGCTGTGCGGGCAACTGTGGGGAAAGGCGTTGGACTGGCCTGCCACGTCCAGGTTGGCCAGTGGTGATCTGATGGCGCACCTCACAACCTCCTCAACTTACGGTGTGGATCAGTGCAAGGACGGGGGCATTGCTCTCCAGCGTTTCAACGCAGGTGCAGAAGAACCTCATGCAGAGGAAGTTGTCCTGGCAGGTCATAACGCCGAGGTTCTTGAACACAAACGGGACGGGCGTCTTGTTCCTCAGGAGGTGACAGTACAGGAGCACGCTCTCCCGCACGCAGCGCAGCACCAAGTGCAGCGGGACGCCGGAGGCTCGCGAGAGCTGCCGGTAGTTGAGCGGCTCAATCTTGACGCTGTCTGCAAGGAGAAGGCACATCCTCACTGCCACAGCCAGCCCATGCTGCATTCATAACCAAATCCCATAGAAAAGGTCCTTTGGAGAAACAGCTCTTGGGCTGCGGTTCCTTCAGGAGGAACTCATGCTGCACCCCGAGCTTTGCAGACGATTCTCTGCTGCTCGCTGCCATTTCCAAAGAGCAGGGAGAACACAGACGGCCGGACGTGGGGTGGGAAGGGGAAGGTGGCTGCTGCTGCCTTCTTACCAGGGATGATGTCGCTGGGAGACTGGAGGTCCGGCAGCCACAGCACCCTGATGTTCAGTTCGAAGACAGGTCTTCGGACTGAAAGCACCTCTTCTTTGCTGTGGAATTGCTCTCGGACCCCAGCAAAGATCCCGAGTCCCGGAACCAGGACTCCCTGCACAGGGAAAAAACATAATGGCTGACGAGTGTGTACTTTAGGGGCGGCAAAAGCCATGAACATCAGGAGCGTGGGGTCACTGCTCTCCCCACTCCTGACGGACAGGGGAGCGAGTTGGGTCTCTGGAAAGCTTTGGAAAACATCTGTGGTCCCTGCTATACAGTCACCTCCGCACAGTATTTCCCAACATCCCTTGGCTAGAGAAGAGCCCAGGCATTGACAGCACAGGGCTGAAGCCTGGGACTGATTGCCACGGATTATCCTTGGCACAGCCAGAAAAACCCCCCACCCATTTCTCCCTTTGCTCTCCCCATTCTGACCGCAGGGCAGAGCGAAGCCCCTTTGTGTGCCAAACGCTTGCTCAGGGCAGCTCTGGCCATGGGTTTCCCTCCCAGTTGGCCAACAAGCCACTCTAAGCACCCGGCTTGGGCTCAGCGTGCTGCTGTGGTGCTCAGGGAGGGAGTGCTCTGCGGGGTCCAGGCTCTCGGCAGGACTGAACCCTTCTCCAGGGCGAGGGCCACCAGGACACCAGCCCACCTTGTCCAGCTTCATCTGTTCCAGGATGTACTGAGACACAGCGTCCCAGACCGCCACAATCTCTGCAAAGGAAAGAAAAGACAAGTCAGGCTCCAGGCCAGCCTCTTCACAACCTCTTGGCAAGCTCCTCACACAGACAGCAATCGATACAGGCACACGCAGAAAAACACCACCATGGCTACGGAGCTGGGCTTTGCTCCGATTTCAGCCTTATTCAGAGCCCCAAGGGGAAATGGGGACATAGGAAGCCTCTGGGATACGGGATGTCTTTCTTCCCAGAGCTGGAATCTACAGAAACACCCTCTCCCAGGGAAACCTGGCCTTGGACTGCCCTATCACAGAACCCGGGGGCTCTGGGCAGCTCTACTCTCAGGAGCTGGCTGCCACGTGGTCCCCAGAGCCCAGCGGGACCCTTTGGCGGGGCTCTTGCAGCGGCCCCCAGCCATGTCCAGCCAAGCGCAGAGGGCAGGAGCTGCGGCTTTGGACTAACAGCTGACAGCCCCGTGTGATGCCTTGGGAAGGGGGTCTGGAAAGCCTTACCTTCGGCAGAGAGTTCCAGCAGCGTTGGGAACGCGGAGGCCAGCTCTGAGCTGACGCTCACAGTCCAGCAGCCTTCCATGTGGCTTGCCAACAGCCTCAGCTCAGAACTAAGGATGGCCTCCACCAACAAGGCTCCTCAACCAACCAACAATTCTCTGCAAAGCGCCCCTGCTCCTCCACGCGTCAGCGAGGGTCACCCAGTGCAGCCTGGCTGCCCCGGAATCGACTCCTGGCCACAGAAGGACAGAGCCCCTGAGCAGTGCTGCAGCAGCGCCCAGGCCCTGCAGGGAAGTGCCGGCCCTGCCGCTGCCCCGGGGAAGATCAGCTTGTGATGCAGAGCATGGCATTGTGACATCAGCCCGTGTCACCTGGAGCTCTGTTAGGCATTGTGACATCAGCCCGTGTCACCTGGAGCTCTGTTAGGTCACCGGCACGGAGAGGGGAGCTCCTCTTCCAGGAGGAGTTCCAGTTAACTTACTGAATTGTTTTACGAAAGAACGCAAGCCTAACTTTAATGGTTTAGTAAGAGAAGTTGTTTCACGTCTGCTAAATAAACAAAACCCTGTGCGTTCTCAGGCACACACACCTCACGAGCTTGAAATATCATTATCGACAGTCGCCATGGTTTACTCGGCAAATGGCACAAGAACCTGCCACGTGTCACAGAGGCTGAATTCAGCTCAACAGAGGCTGGGTGGTGAGCGCGAGAGGCGGTCAGCCCTGCACCGTGCTTGCCATGCATCACACGGCACTCTTTCTGCTGGAGCCCACACAAATGTTGCTCAGTGCCGACTCTCCCATAGCCTGAGTGTTACATCGTGGTATCTGCAGGCAGATGAGATGCCAGCAGGTGCCGTGGAGGCAACAGACGCTGGCAAGAGAGGCTGCAGAAGGATTCCCGTCATCCGGCATACGCAGGCACAGCTGGTGCCTTTGGAGATGCTCTGTTGCCTTTCGAGCAGGGTTTCCAAGTTCCAGAAATGCTTTTCTACCAAGTTCTGCGAGTTGTAGGCACTTCAGAGCAAAGAAACCTCACCCACACACATCAGAAAAATAAACCCGTCCAGGGGAAGTCTTTCACTTAGAAGCTGGTGAGCTGCTGGCACAGGCTGCCCAGAGACGCTGTGTGCACCCCGTCCTGAGGGGTGTTCAAATTCAGGCTGGATGGCACCCTGGGTAACCTGACCGGGAGCCTGATCTCGCTGTTGGCCGCAGCAGGGGGTTGGAACTGGGTGATCTGTGAGGCCCCGTGTGCTGAAAGGCAGCCACGTGGTCTCCCCAGAGCCTTCTGTTCTCCGGGCTCAACGAGCCCAAACCTCTCAGTCTCTCTCCAAAGGAGACGTTCCCGATGCTGGCCTTTCAAGTCACGTTGCTGATGTCCAAGTTACGTGCCCATCATGTGCTGATGCTGTTGTGCCACTTGATGGGCTCAACAGGGAGAACAAAGACACCAACATCTTTGGGATAGGCTTATTTTACTGCCTACGACAAAATAGTAGAAACAATAATACTGGCAGCGTCTGTAGCCAAAGGAGAAGCTAGCAGTAAAGGCAGTAAGCAAGGCAGTGGGCCTGCTCCTTGCCACGTGAGCGCAGCGATGAAGGAAGGTACAACACCAATTGCCCCAGTATTTAACCATCACCCAGAGCCGCAGCCACTGGGGAGCCCATTTGCAACGAGGATCTGGAGAACCTCTCCCAGCCACGGGGAAGTTGCATCCATCAGCAATGCATCCATCCCACGGGTGAGGCATCCAGAGCTGCTGCAAGCAGCTCCAGCCTTTCTAGCACGTAATAAACCAATCGACGGAGCAGTCCGGGGGAACAGCCGGTGCCCTCTTTCTCCTCTCGGTTTTCTCCGCGAAGCCTGGCCAGGGCTCAAGGAGAAACAAAAGGAGTCGTGCTGTCAATCCTGCTGCAGCACGGGCCTCTGTGGCAAGGCTGTCTGCCCAGCCCCCCGCAATGGGCTTCATCGGGTAACAAACACGGCAGCAAAGCTACCCTCTGCTTCTCGGGGGGCGGCCGCCGTCGGCATGGAAACGCAGCGCGACAGCACGCAGGTTCCAGCAGCCCGGCTGATGTCACCGGCGCTGGGACTTGCTCTGCCCGCCCCGGAGTCGCAGCCTGCGAGCTGTCCCGGCCTCGCACGCTAACCAGCCGACACCTGCCGTGCTGGATGCGGTCCCTCCGGGCAGAGGTCCGCCAGCTCGGAGCCTCGCCCGGCCGCGCTGCGGCCTGCCGGCCCGGGCTGTACCGGCCGGGCCCCTCCGACTCCACTTCGGGCTGCCGCAGCGCATGCGGGCGCCCCACCTTCGGAAGCGGCCGCTTCAGCCGCGGGGAAAGGCGGCCCGGCCTCCCTCTCATTGGTCACCGCCCGCGCCGACCCGCCCCCGGCCTCCCTCTCATTGGTCAGCGCCAGCGCCGCCGGCTGTCTTCTCGGGAAAATGGCAGTCCGGTCCTCCACCTGCGGGGCAGCAGCTCAGCACAGCGCTGACGACCATTCGAGCCGAGCGAGAACTGAAGGCGCCCGCCTGACTGTGTGCCGGGCTCGATCGCGTCTCGATCCGCGGGGTCGCTCCCTCACTTTCGGGGCTGCCCGGCTCAGCCAGAAGCCGCTCTCGGACACCGGGCGAATCCCGCCGCTCGCGGTCAGCGGCCGGTTCTCACGGCCCGGCGGCGCCCTGCCGCAACGACGACTCCAGAGGACGGCTCGGTTCTTACGGGGGACGGACGGGGCCCCGAGGCACGGGGCAGGCGGCGGCGGGGACGCGGGGCGGCGAAGCGCCGCTTTCCCCGCGCGGAGCCCCGCTGCCGCCATCGGCAGAGAGCCCGCCGCTCGGCCTCGCCTTCGCTGCGCAGCCATTGGTCGGTCCGCGGGACGGCGCGGGCGCTCCGCGCGGGGTGCTTTCCGTCGTTGCGTCATCACCGCGCGTCTCGGCTGGCCCCGGCCCGGCTGCCCGCTCCGCTTCCGGGGCCCGCGCCTCCGGGTCGTTTTGCTCCGCGCGCGTTCCTGCCGCTCTGCCCCCAGCCTGCAGCGATGCCTGGGGTTGTTGTGAGCGAAGTGCGGGACTGTTGAGCCTCGTGCCGTTGGCGTCGGCCGTCGATCAGCCTGTGCGGACCGCTCTTCAGGGTCTTCGTATCCTTAGGCGGATAATAGGAGGATGCGGGAGCTGAGGGGCGATGGGAGAGAGCGGAGCGTCCTGCCGTGCCTCCGGCAGCCCGGGAACCGCGTGCTGTGGGTGCCGGCACGAAACTCCTCCATCCGTCAGCACAGGAGCCGCGGTTCTGGCTGCAGCGGCAGGAACTCGGCGCAGCCCTGCAGAGAGCGGTCCGGCAGCAGGAGAAGATGACGGCCGTGGAGTGTGAGTGCCTCAGCGGTGTCTGCAGCCTGCGAGGATCCGAGCGGGGCTGGGAAGAGGAAGGTGTGGGAGTCGTGGGGAGGGACGCAGAATGGCAGCGTCAGCGGCAGGCTCGGCTGCTTCTTCCTCCTCCACTCCTGACGCTGTGCGCTGGTTTCCTTTGAGAAGCACCCCAGAAGCCAGAGGCCATTGTCACATCTGTGGGGTTCCACAGAACGCGCAGATGTGGGGTAAGTTGAGGTTGGACAAACTTCTGTGCAAAGGGTTGTTAAGCACTGGAACGGGCTGCCCAGGGAGGTGGTTGAGTCACCATCCCTGGATGTGTTTAAAAACCACCTGGATGTGGTGCACGGGGCCACAATTTAGAGGAGGGAACAGCCTGGCAGGAGCAGTCGTTGGGAACAGCCCGGCAGGAAGGACCTGGGGGTCTTGACGGAAGAAAAGCTTAACATGAGCCAGCAGTGTGCTCTTACAGCTGGGAAAGCAAATGGGATCCTGGGCTCCATCAGCAGAGGGGTGGCAGCAGGGTCAGGGAAGTGATTGTCCCCCTCTGCTCTGCTCTCATGAGTCCCCATCTGCAGCACTGCCTCCAGGTCTGGAGCCCCCAGCACAAGAAAGAGCTGTTGGAGAGGGTCTGGAGGAGAGCCACAAAGATGATCAGGGGGCTGGAGCAACTCCCCTACGAAGACAGGCTGAGGGTGCTGGGCTTGTTCAAGGTTTGTCTGTTTTCCTTCTGAAAAGTGAAATGTGCTGCTGAAGTTCCCTTGTTATCACACGTGCTTTGCTTGTCTGCTTTTCTCCAGAGCAGAGACCTTCATCCTGTGCCTGCTTGGCTTCCTGACCTCTTGTGGTAGCTGCAGGCATGACGCACTACCTGGAGCACAGGATCAGATCCTGGGGTGTTTGGGGTTTGTTATTATCTGAAGCTGGTAAGTCAGTGTATGCTACATAGGAAGCTGCAGTTGAACTGCACAAATTCATCTTCTGACTGGCTGGCAAACAGCTGATTTTATAAGTCAGAGAACTGGAATTCCTTCAGATTCTCCAGTGACGTTCTGAGGGATATGATGCCCTTAAATTATTGGTACACAGCTCCAGGTTTTTACTGCATGTTCTGATCTGCCTTTTGCACAAAGTAAGAGCTCTGTGTTTTAACATCATCAAGGTAATCTGTCTGTACGTTTGCTAAGGTCTCTCTCAGGTTGTTTGTGTTCAGTTATGAAGAATAGGTGTAAGGATTTTGTTATCTGGGGTATCTGTACAACTTCTTTCTGAGAATCCAGTCTGAAATGTGCTGCAGTCTTTTGATATGTTTACTGTCTTCTGTACATTTTCTTGCCAAACTGTGATCTGGACGAAAGTTGCTGAGAAGTCATAGAGATGGTCTTAAAACAGACTAGGAAACAGACTTTGTTTACAGTGAAATAATTACTAATCTAAAAAAAGCCTTATTAAAGAAAGGGAAGGCACCACTATCTTAAGCACAATCATTTCAAAGCTGATAGCTTTGATGTGACTCCGTTTTGGATAAATAAAGAGAAGTGCGTGGTCTGAAATAACTGAAACAGAGCTCAGACAGAAAGCATCCACATGCTTGTCAAAGGAAATTTGAGTTGGCTGTCTTGTCTCCTGCACATTTAAAGGTTTTACAGGCTTGCCACGTGACTTCCTGGCTCTCGTATGCTTTAGTATCTTATTTGGAGGTTGGTGCTGCTCCTGTTTTCTTCCTTTTACAAGCCCTCTGTGATAACACCAGCCCCGTTGGTTTAGCATTCCAGCAGCCCGATCTGTATGCAGAAATTATTATAGAACAGGTCCAAATCTGTAAATGCAGTATTGCTCTTATCTTGGCTTTTGTATCATAAATCAATTCTTCCTGGTGTAGGGAGGCTTATCTTTCTGCTGGACTCATTTCCTCTGAGCCTGAGTTCTCTACGTTACTGCTGTCTTTCACTGAACTTAGGCAGAATTTTAATTTGAGGAAGCTACTGAGTTTAACTTTTTTTTTTTTTTTAAATGAGCCTATTTATAGGCGAATTCAGGATCTCTCCTGAAGTGCACGTACTGTGCATTTATATGATGTGATAAATCTTAAGCCCTGGCTTGAGCCCTTTTTGCTCATCTGTGTACAGATGCACGATTTCAGGCCAGCCACTGTTTTCTGCAAGACTCCGTTATTAAACTGTATTTGCATGCTGTGGCTGTGAAGTTCAAGGTCCTGGCAACAGATTGCACTGAGGACCAGATCAGAAGACCTGGAAAATGGGGCCTTGTCAACTCCCTTGACTGCTTCTTAAAACAAGTCCTGGCAGATGGCTGCTCAGAGCTGTATTCTCTGCTTTATTGGTGTGCAGATAAAAGGCTGGTGATGTTTCTTACTGGTGCTTAAAAACAAACACTCCAAAGCCCACGCAAAGATCACCACCTCCAACCACAAAGCTACCAGAGGACCTGTAGAGCATAACAGCTTCTATAGCTACTGCTATTGGAGCACTTTGATCTGAAGGGCCTGCAAAGGTTAGTGTGCTTTCCATAGGTGTTTGTTTTATTGCTTTGTTTTATCCTTAAGTGGACATTTGATTCCTTTCAGTTTGAGAAAATAGAGTGAAGAACCTCTGTATTCTTATCCCACTTGAGACTCTCGTCTGTGTAAGCCAGCATTTCTTTGTGCATGGCAAAAGGGAAGTACTTTGTCATGCTGGCTTCTGAAAACGTGGCTTGGCAATTACTGTGCCAGCAGTCTTGTGCTGCCTGTCCCGCAGCTCTGCAGAGAGGTGGCACATATGGTGATGGCGAAGGCAAATGCCTTGATTTTCATTCTTTGTTCGTTACTGCATATGTGACAGCGTTCAAGGAAATGGCTTCATGTCATCTGAACAGTTCTTCTGCTCCTTTCCTTTTCCAGACAATCGCTCAATCTGTCAGGCCTCCCCTGCCTCGTTTCCAACCTTCCCCTCAGCGAGCAGCTTTCTACCTCAGTCTTGTAAGTACACCTTCAGTACGTTTGGTTGCATTGAATTACGCTTGGTGAAGTGAGTTGCACTGCTTCTTGTGCATGCACGCAAATTACGACCAGATACCAGAATTCAGAACTGCTCACCTCCAGTGCTGCAGGTTCTGTGCCTGACAGACTCAAACATCCTGCTTTTCTTCTTACCATACGACACAGTGGTACAACGAATTTGTAGGGTTAGTGCCTCCCAGTCTATGCGTGTATATTGAAGAAAAACTGGCTGGAACAGAGATGCAGTTTGGTTTATCCTTGGGGTTTATTCCAAGGCTGCGTGCTCTGACATGCTGCTATGGTTTGAGTGTCGGAAGTGGTTGTGACCTTTCTGCTGGCATCAGTTCCTTCCCAGGGAATAACTGCAGCTGACTGCAGTGTTGGTTTTGCTGTTTCATCCCCACAAAAGATATTCTGAGAGTCTGTGTTTTTCTGTTCCTATTATTAGTATTACTGCAGTATTAGGATGGTGGCTCATTGAGGTACGTAGATTGCTCTGAAAGGAATGCCTCCTATTTATTTCCATGGAAATGACAACGGATACATAGGGCGAGTTCTCAGCTACAAAGCTGTTTCTCAACATGGTCACCACCATTAGTTATCCTTTTTTTTTTTTTTTTTTTTTTCCCTCCAGTGTTGAGCAAGAGCCTGTGTGCTGTGCTTGTTTAAAAAGGAATAATAATAATTAAAATAAATCCGTTTGGCTGGGTGGCTCATCTTGCATTGCTGCTGCCACTGCTGAAATGCACCACCACTGCTTCACTGCGCTCACCTCCACGTGTTGGGCTTCATAAATGTTTTGCAGGCATTGATGGATGTCAGTGGTGCGATGTTTTCAGTGTGGAGGAGTTCAGGGACACCCTGTGCTCCATGAGCACTTCCGAGCCAGGTGCTGTGCTGTCATTCTGGCCCTGTACTGCCATCTCTCGCATGGCTGCAAAATGTAACTGAGTGCTGGCAGGAAGGTTCAGCCTCTGCTGTCATCCCACCAGCATCCACCTGTGATGTTGTGGGCCGGCTTTTATAAGACAGGAGGCATTACTTTTGGATCAGCCCGTGTGCAATTATGAAAAATTAAGGCTTATAATGGCTGGCTGAGTAAATTGGTGGCTGCTAATGAGATCCACAACTACGGGATAACAGTAGTTAGACACTGGCAGCTTTCAAGGTCAGTTTAAATTATGTGGCTGTGTTGGGTGATTTTTTTATTTAATGTTGTGTTTCATTGCAGTATTTTCTGAAAACTCCTCAGGTGTGGCATTCCAAATCTGCAAACTCTGGTGTTCTTGAGCAACTCCATCCTGTAGAGGTGAGTGGATTAGTTCTCATACTCGATTGTGAAAGTGCTGTTAATAACTGGTATTGCAAGAAGGAAGCCTTTTGTTTTATAATACGGAATTACAAAGTCAGAAGTAGAATCCTGCATGTGGAAGTATTGTAA
>NW_024885350.1:0-45078 GCF_019232065.1 Centrocercus urophasianus
ATTATGCTCCATATACTAGGCACCCAAGATAAAATAGAAATTAAGGATATGACTGGAGTCGCTGTCCCTGGAGGTGTTCAGTAAATGTGGAGATGTGGCACTGAGTGACGTGGTTGTGGGCATAGTGGGGATGGGTTGATAGTTGGACTAGGATGATTGTTGTGGTCTAATAAAACCTTTATGATCCTATGATAGACTGGATCGATGTGCCAAGGTAAACTGTGTGAGTTTCAATAAGGCCAAGTGTAGGGTGCTGCATTTTGGTCACAGCAATGCCAGGCAACCCGTCAAGGGTTGGGGAGAGGCTGGAAGCTGCCTTGTGGACAGTTGGCTGAATGTGAGCCAGCAGTGTGCCCAGGTGGCCAAGAAGGCCAATGGCATCCTGCCTTGTATCAGGAATGGTGTGGTGAGCAGGATTAGGGAAGTGATCCTGCCCCTGTACTTGGCACTGGTGAGGCCTCACCTGGAGTACTGTGTTCAGTTTTGGGCACCGCAATACAGAAAGGACATGGAGGTGCTGGAGCAGGTCCAAAGAAGGACAACAAGGCTGGGGAAGGGCTTGGAGAATATTCCCTATGAGCAGAGAATGAAGGAACTGGGGTTGTTTGGTCTGGGGAAGAGGAGGCTGAGGGGAGACCTTATTGCTTTCTTCCAGTACCTGAAAGGAGATTACAGCAAGAGTGGGGTTGGCCTCTTCTCACTAGTGACAGGATGAGGGGAAATGGCCTGAGGTTGCACCTGAGGGAAGTTTAGATTGGATATCAGAAAAAACTTCTTTACAAAAGGGGTTGTTAAGCACTGAAATAGGCTGCCCGGGGAGGTGGTTGAGTCACCATCCCTGAGTGTGTTTAAAAACAATTTGGATGTAGTGCTCAGGGACATGATTTAGCAGTGGGTTGTTAGAGTTAGGGCAGTACGGTTAAGTTGTGGCTGGACTTGGTAATCTTTGAAATCCTTTCCAAACTGAGCAGTTCTATGATTCTATGATGTGCCTACATACAGACGTTCTCATGGCACTGCTGTGTTAAGCAATGCTGGCATGCTCATTACTCCTTTTGACCAAGTAGGAGTGGAGCATGCCAGAGGTGTCCCTCAGCTCACCATTTCTTGACCCTGCATGGTGTTGATGGGCTGCAGCCAAAATCTGATGGTCCTCATTGAGAGGAGCTGGATCCACTACTCTCTCATTCAATGTTCTGTTTCCAAGGGCTCTCAAGAAACTACCATCTACTTTCCTTGCCATAATTAAATTTTGCTTTGCAACTACAAAATAAAGCCTCCTGACAACCAGTGGAAAAATAATTAGTGGCACATTGTGTCATTAAACACTAGACTTTAATTAAATTGCATAGAGATAACTGCCTCTAACGACTGGAAGTCTGGAGACTTGAGACAGCCGAACACTCATCAGTATGGAGTAAAACACTTCATAACACAGACAAAAGTCAGGTTCTTTCCTCTGGCTGATTAAGCACCTGTCTAAATAGGACATCACATTGTGTCTTCCACATGGAAATAGCTTACTCTCTCTTTTTCTCCTCTGCTTGTCATCTCTTTGGAGCTAAAGGACATTTGTCAGGGTTAAGCTCTTCCCGAGGAGGAGGTCCTGCTTCTCTTATGTCGGCGTGTCTATGGTGACTTTTTCACATCCATGCTTTGAGAGGTTTCCCCTGGCTATGGTGTAGTTAGACCTGGACCAATCATGACTGGAGGTCACCCTTGAAATATCACCTCTGCCAACATTTGACACGGACGTGATCTTGGTGAACTGGTTTCTTGGAGTGTGTAGGTCACTACATCTAGTTGCTTGCCTGTGTACTCAGTGGTCTCAGGTTTTTTCCTTAAGACTTCCAATGACTCCTGACCTATTTTCAAGGCTGTTTTTGGTCACCCACATCTCAGAACCCTTTTCTGGCCATGCACTAGCTGCTTGTCTCTGCTCAGGGGATGCTGGGGTGAGCTGGCACCACCCTGCCAAAAAAAATATTTTTGGCTTGTTTGTGCATATTTAGTGCAGGGAAAAGGGGAGAAATTGAATTCATTTGGTGTAAGGAAGTTGCTCCCAGGCTTGAAATTGCTTTTTGAGCCAGAAAATATTACATTTTTCTAGGATTCCTGCCTTGCCTTGGATACAGTTGAGATCCCCCTCCATTGTTGGCCCACCCCAGTGTTTTGTGCTGACGTCTCCAAATGCAGGCAAAAAGCACGAGCCTTCTTCTGTTGTGAAAATTTAATTACTGCTTTCTCGCATGTTGCTGCCAGACCTATAAAAAGAGGCTTATCAGGAGTGATAAGCTCGGCATCCTTGGGAACTGCACCGTAACTCATCCACAGAGCAGAAATGCAAAGGGGCAGCTCTTTTTGTGGCATTTTTCCAACTGCCTTCTGCTGGCAGTGTTACAGCGAGTCACTTTGTCAGGGTATAAATGCTCTAGGTTTTCTTTTTCCTCTTAAATAGAATTAAAATTCAACTGCTTCTCCATGGGTTTTTGCTCCATCTTCCATCCTCTTCCCGCTTAGGGGTGTAGTTTAGTGGACAGTATTGATGATAGGTGGATGCTTGGACTAGATGATCTTAGAAATCTTTTCCAACTTAACAATTCTATGATTTTTCTCCTAACTACTTCAATTGTGAATCCAAAATTCCTTGGGAAAAACTTTGTTTTTAAGTGATCCCATTGCTGGTGCAAAAGGGCTGGAAGAATCCAAGAGGGACATTGTTGATATCTCCCTCGCTCACCATTGTGTTGCAGCATCCCTGGAAGTTGACCCTTGACTTCACCAGCAAACAAATGTCTATCCTAGGCTCCAGAGAGCAGAAGTTGGCTGGAGCAAGTGACAGGGAAAGAGAGAGAGCTCTAAGAGTTCATTTTCTGCATATTTCTTGGTGTTTTTCCTCCTTGTAAAACTGCATTATGGACTAAGGTTGTGTCTCCAAAGCAAACAGCTGTGTTCTGGGCAGGGCTTTCAGATGTGCCTGGAATTAGGATGTCTGAGAGATGGATGTAAAGCAGCTTGAGGAGGGCAAGGTCTGCTCTGAAGGACTTGAAAACCCATTGAGAAGCAGAAATCCCTCCTGGATATTGCTTTGCAAGGGGTCATGTGAAGCAGCTTGCTCATGACCACTCTTTGCTTTCTCCCTGTGCATTCTGAATCTCTCCCTTTTGCCTGCTCATTGCTTCAGAGGCTCACTTTGATTTATCATTGCTGGTTTTTCTCAAACATGGTGCTCCTTTCTCAACTGTTTCTCCTGTTGGGATCAGCAGCAGAGTGCAAATGTGAAGCAGTGCAATGCTTGCTGTTTACTGTTTTTCATTTGCAACTCTTTTAATGAAAAACCTCATTTTCCTGCGGCTCTGCAAAAAAAAAAAAAAAAAAAAAAAAAAACCAACAACAACCAAAACATATGTATGCTGCTTGTTCTGCTTCAAGCAGGGATGTGTACATGTTGGGGTATAAGCTGGACTTGGTGGGACTTGGCTGCCCTCCTGCAACGTTTAAGGTCAGCTCTGTATGGGTTTCCTTGTATAATTTGGCTGCTGGAACTCAAGCTGAGTTGTGCATCCATTTGGCCAAATACCTCCTGTCTCATTGTTTCTCTCTTGTACGGTTTGGCTCTTTTTCAAGGTCGATTTTAGGTTCCTCAATGCGATGCTTGGCTGCGCAACCTTTATCTTGTGTGGATTCTCCCTAAATTATTGCAAATCACATGTTGCTGCTCTGCATGGACAAATTTCCATGCCTGAGCAATGTGGTGCTTCTTGTACGCTCATGCTAAGTGGTGATTTTTATTTATTTATTTATTTTTTTTTTTTGGAGGGATTTGCTCCCGTAGGAATGATCTGGCATGAATGTGACTATTTTGGTGCTGGGATCCAGCACTGGGCCATCTGGCAGCCTTTTCACAAGCAGGTAGCTGGCAAGGTCAGTGCTTGGTGCTTTGAGAAAAAGGCACAGTGAAAGAGACTTGGATCAGGCTTATGAAGTTTGTGCTGCATGCTGGAAAGTCCTTTTTGAATAGTGTTGGTGCAAGTGCCTTCTTGCAACCTACAATCTTCTGCAGTGGGGTACAGGGGCAAGAATGCCACATGTAGGAGCTGCTTTCAGCATTGCATAGGGATCAAAGTGGAATCAAAGCATCATGGAATGGTTGGAGTGGAAGGGACCTTAACGCCCATTCAGATCCAACCTCTTACCAAGAGCTGAGTGATGATCCCACCAGATCAGGCTATCCAAAAGCTATCCAACCTGGCCTTGAGCACTTCTGGGTTGGATGAAGGCATTCATCCAAATGCCAATTCCTGCCCTCCATCTAGACATCACTGCAGAATACAATTTTCCTTGATTTTGCCAGTTTTTGGTGAAAGGGGAAAAAGAGTGTGTTTGTGAGAGAAGACGTCACACTGGCTTGCCTGTCTGTATCTGTTAGATTGCTATTTTATACACTTCAGCTAACCCAGGGGGAAAAGGTGATTTGTTCCTTGGGGGAAACATTTATAAAGTCTGTCCTGTCTTGGAAAAACTAGTCTCTAAAGGGCGATTGCAAAGATTGGACTTATTTATCCAAGTCAAGAGCCTGGTAGAAAGGGCATGATGAGCTTGTGAAATACAAAAAGATGAGAAATCAGTTGCTGGCAGTCCTGGAAGATGAGAGAAGTCAGTGACTGAGAAAACTACAAAAACCCACTGGGAAAATGTGAATTGATAAAAGGAACATTTTGCACATCTGGTCTATAATAAGACAGCATGCTGCCCTGATGCAGTTCCCAGTTCCCTCTTTCAGCTCCCTCAAATCCAGGCCAGTGCATGCTATGATGCTACATCGGTTGCAACAAAGGGGCTGCTCCCTGCTTTGAAATGAGAAAAGCATCTCCACACCCCCCTGAGCTGCCAAAAGTATTTTGTTATCCTGTTTGCATCCAAACTTCAGTCAGAGTTTATTTTTCTCTTTGCCAGGTGCTCAGTGGTGAACGGATGTAGCACTTAACCACAGCCCATTCTCCACCTCACCTGCCTGAGGAGATGTGGGTAGAAATTTGTGTATTTATTAAATATCTTTTCACAGGATACATAAATAGTGGCACTGTGTTTTGCTCACAGTGCTGGCAGGGAAAGGTTGGGAAATGTGCTTAACAAACTATACTGAAGGCAACACAAGGCAGTGCTTGAGCCGGCAGGATTTGGCTTTTTCTATCCATTAAGATATAGAGGTGCAAGTTTTTATCTCTCCTAGGTTTGATCACAACTTCTATATTTTGGTGTAGCATGACAAAATATGCAGTCCTCTTGGGTTTGGCCCAAACTCTTCATTTTTGCAAGCAATGAGCTGTCCTATAAGGTGTTTAGCAGGGTTGGTGGGTAATTTGCTTTAAGCCATTTCCCTTTAGGAAGCCTATTCTCTGCCATTGCTGCTTGCCCCAAACCTGAAATTTGGGTTGGTTGTCTCAAAGAGCACTTTGAGGCTCTTATATCCAAAAGCATCCCATCTCTTCCCTTTGCCTATTGCTTACTACTGGGAAGGCTCACGTTAAAGAGTTCATAGAATCACTAAGATTGGAAAAGACCTCTGTGATCCTCTTGTCCAACTGCTGATCCATCCCCAACACGCTCACTAACCATGTGCCTAAACAGAGTCGTAGAATCATTAAAGTTGGAAAAGGCCTCTAAGATTCCCAAGTTCAACCACAACCCACCCCACAGATGTGACATAAATCCCATTTCCATAAGCTTGTGACATGCGAAAGTCATGTAAGATGCCGATGACAGCATCGGCACAACAGTAGCAACCTCAGTTTCTAACAGATTGCTTCATGTCATAGCTGCCCTATCTTTGGTAATCAGAACCAAGATGCTACAAACCCCATGTGTGGGCTTGCCTTGCTCACCTGGCTGTCGAACAGTTGATTTACATGTCCTCCATCGGGGCTAAAAACAAGAGCTTTTTGCTCTCCTGCTAGTAGGAAAAATCACTAACCTAGCTGCTGGGAGAACTTGCATAATTCACCTTCCTTCCAAGGCATGCTGAGCAGAAAGCAAATAAGTTACTGCTGAGGATAAAGGAGAGTACACAAACAAGCAGTTCCCATTTGCACCTTTGGAAAGGAGCCTTGGACGTGAGGAAATAAATGGAAAATGCATTTACAAACCTTACCTCAGACTGAATTTTCCCTGTTTGCATCAGCATACGTTGTTGTTAGTTGTGATTTCTTGCTGGGTGATGGACAGGGCTTGAAGTCAGCACCTAGAGCAGAAAACAAATGCTCTGAGTTGGATGCATGCACCCTGCTCAATGAAACATATTATGTGTGCAAGGTGATACAGACATTGTAAGAGCTCCCCTGACAATACGTAAAAATTTATTGTTGCTTCAAACCTGCCCTCTGTATGCCACAGATTTGTGGGCTGAGAGGTGAGGTTGTATGGAAGTGAAGTGGGTAATGGAAAGGTGTGAAGAGGGGATGCAGTGATAGTGACTTGGAGCAGAAATATATATAAATTTTAGCAAAACAAACAAAAATTTAATAAAATTCATTTTTTCCCCTGTTGAAAGCCAAGGGGCAGTGGAGTGATGCAGATGGAAGCAAACTTTGTAAAATGGGATGAGGAAGGAATTGAGGTGGTATGGCTGAGATGTGAAACAAGGTGATAGAACAAGGTGTGGTGAGATTGCTTTGGAGGACGGTAAACACTGGGCTGTCTATGGGCAGCATCTCTGTTTGAACAGACCACAGCAGCTGTTTGCTCCTGTGATGAGAAGTACTGCAGTTCTCCCCAAAAGCTGCATGCCTCAGTGCCGCCCAGGATTCACTGGATGAGCTCTGGGCAATGCAAACCCCTTTGTGCTTTTCAGTGGGGATGCATTTACTAATACACATGTTAACAGCATGCAACCTATGCTGAATAAGCTGCAGATCATGCATAAAGCATACATGGGTGAAGTGTGCAATTTATGGTATGTACACCCTAAATCAGGACCTGAAATTCAAGCTAATGCACAAAACTTGAACACAGCAGAGCAGGATGTTTAAAAAAAAAAAAAAACCAAAAAAAAAAACTGACAGCCTTTTCACTTTGTGCAGCACAAGTGAGCAACAGCAGTGAGCACTGGTAAATAAATAACAGAGGTCTCTGTGCTGCCAACAGCAGCAGGGCCAGGTTCTGCTGACCCCGGCATTGTCACTACCTGAAGGGAAAAATGCTCTATAAAATATCGAGGAAAAAAAAAAGTAATAGAAATTCAGGCAGCATGACTAATGGCATGTGGAGGGAGGAGGCAACTGCATTCTCCCTATGTTGTTTTGCGAAGATTCAACTCTCAGATGCAAAAGAACCGTGAGAATGGACACAGTGGTCCCAAAATGTGTTTCAGCAGTCCAAATCCAAGTGGTTTGCCACAACTCTGGGAGCGAGTAGGGGAGCACCTTTAATAGGGACAGTCTCCATAGTGCACAAATTGCTCCCCAGAACCCCTTGCAAGACTGCAGGTTGCCATGACCGAGTGCCAGTTCCCTCCTTTACCCAGTCAATTACATGATATTGCATGTTAGAACTACCAGTTTCTTTATAGTCTCTATTTTTTTTCCCCCTCACCTTCACAATTTGTCTTACAGCTCATCAGCCATAACAAATTCAACTTCATAAAGTGAAGGCATGGGTTATTATTACCTTATGTAAATAAAATGGAAGCAGCAGATCTTTATTCCTAGGCCTGGCATTTGTCTCCTTGAATGCTTAATGTGGTTTCAGCCGGAGCTTCAAAAATTGTTCCGTTCTCTAAAGACAATGACAGGCTCAGCTTGGGGGGCTTAGATCATACTTCCTCCCTCTCCTCACTCCTTGCAGCGGATATTGCTCCCAAACCCCACGTTATTTACTTACAAGGAGTGCTCCAATGCAAACCTAATGTTATTTGCTTGCTGGAGAGATGCTTCATTGCAAACTCAACACTATTTGTTTGGTTTTTTTTTTTTTTTTTGGAGGGATTCTCCATTGCAAACCTGACGTTACTTGTTCACTAGAGTGACGTTCTGTTGCAAACCCTACACTATTTCTGTTGGAGGGATTCTTTGGGGATGCAAACTGTCTTTTTTTGCAAACCTCTGTAGTTCTGATATCGTTGGTTTTGCAACCCCTTGTTGAGCTGAGGGTGCTGTTCTGGTTTTGCTTGGTGCAAGGGCAATTCAGCCTGCAGGGTGTGAGCTGGGAGAGAACTTACCCCCAAATCTGCATATGTTGGAAGGGAGAAAAGTCAGTGGGATGGTGTATGCGAACTGTTGTCATGGCCTGAGACACGGATGGAGCACCTGGGGAAAGGAGCCAGTCAGCCTTGTGAATTGTCTTTACCTGTGTAACCAGAAGTGATGGAGCCTTGGCTGCACCTCACTTGGACCTCATCTAAGGGCTGACTGCCACTGGGGAAGGATATCTTTCTGGAGATCCCTCCTTGGTGAAGCTTTCCTCTGTGAACCTAGAATCTTCTAATATGGGTGAGCAATCTTCTTCCCGTCCTTTTTAGCACCTCTCTATCATGCTGGTCCTTCTGGTTACACCTTTGTTGTAATGCCTTTCCCATTATATTGATCTGTCCAATTGCTACAGATGGCCGTGGTGGGGTCTGATGGCCATGGTGAAGTTGAGATGCCCAAGAAGTCAGGGTTTTGGGCATCATCCCATGGCATGGTGTGGGGGTGAGCTGATATCTGCTGCCTGTGAACCCATTCTCACTTCCAGCCCTGCTTTCCCCCTCCCATAGTGTTTTTCTTGTTTTCTACCTAAAACAAAAACTCAAAGTGAAAAGCTGAAGCAAGCATTTAGCATGGCTGCCAGCATTGCCAAGATCAGAGAAAGATCCTGAAGTTATTCTTTTTAACTCATTTTTAAGGTTGAGGAATGTATGAGAGGCCCTAATTTGGTACTACTGGGGTTTTATTTCCAATTGAAAGTATTGGAGGAAAAGGGAAAAACACAGCATTTTCACTTGCATCTAGCATAGATTATGATGATTCTTTTTGTTAGCCAAAAAGAGTTAGAAAGAGAGTGGAAAAAGAGTTTAAATTAAGCCACGCGTCATCCTGAGTGTCAGGATGGAGGAGGGAGACAAGCCAGGGAAAATGATGTCTGCAACTTTTAATCTTATTTATATCAACCCCATGGCTGTCATCAGTCTATTTATGCAGCTGCAAAGATGTTCTTCAGAACGCCTTCCGTGTATATATATCTGTGCATGTGCACTTGTGTATTTATACAGCTCCAGGGGGGACTCGTTTAGTAAATGATGGGAGATGTTTCACCAGCTGAGGCTGGGCTCCTTCCACAGTGTGCAAACTGCTTTTCCCTTTTGCGTGCTTTTAGAATTTTGAGGCTGCCAGGGTCAATGCTGTGGGATATATGCTCCTGGAGCCATGTAGCAGAAAGCGTTGCCCTTGCAGTGCTAAGTTTTAGAACTGAAGGTAAATAGAAAGAAAATGTTATGGGTTCCTGGCACAGCCTGGGCTTGGGGGAAAAATCTGAACAGCTGGCAATGATTCATCTCCAAGGTGGCTGAAATGTTTTAATTTTTTTTATTATTTATTATTTTTTTATTTTTTTATTTTTATTTTTTTTTTAAGACAGAAGTAAAGGGGTTTCTGAAACAGAATGTTCTTCCCAGCTGAAAAACTGAAACTTCCCATCTGTGGGGAGGGAGAGAGAGGCCAAGCTAATCCTTTCAAAATACTCACCATTCTTCTAAAAATGTGACTTTCAACTCGGAAAACCTCCCTAGGTGACTTACAGTCATGAAATACTGCAGTGTTTGGGAAGTCAGGAATTTTTTTTGCACTCCCCCAGATCTTTGTTTTGGTGGAAAACAGCAAATCTGGCCTGAACATTGATTCATGGGCTTGGGGGAAGAGATGGGGCTGAACAGATGGGGACATACATGCTGGATTTCATCTTATCAAAATGGACATTTCTTCCTCTCCTATGAGTGTATAATGAAAGATAGGATTTGTTTTTGTTGCTTATATGTAAGAAATTGCAGTGTAGCAGCAACCAGCTTCCCAAACTGGTTTGCATTGGTGTCTACTGGGAGGGACTCCTCCAAACAGGTGGCGGCAGCGGGTGTTCTGTCCTTTAATTGCAGCAGGATCAACCTCACTGAACACATCCCAATTGCCTTATTTATTTTTATTTTTTAATATAGTTTTTTAAGCAGTGTGTGTGCAAAACACATACGGCAAAAGAGCACGTTAGGGAGAGAGATGTATATCAGAGCATTACCAAGAGTGATAATTTAATGAAAGCAAATACCTGTGCTTGTGATTACCCCAGAGTGGGGAAATAAGGACTTCTTAACAGCATTAGCCACTGGCACAGATTTATATGAATAATTACAGCCCAGACACCAATCTTGGGAATTACCCATAGCGCAGGATACCTGCTTATTTTGGGGGTCTGTAATATTGTAATATTTTGGGAATAATACCTGAATATTTTGGGTTATGAAATATATATCCCCTTAAAGATTTAGGGCTAAGAGCACTTTGTAGTGTCTCCAAAATGTGCAAGAGCAGCTGTGGGTGTGGGTGCTTGGTGCTTTGCTCCTGCACTTTTGCAGCAATGGTGGAGTGTGTTAATTATAGCGTATTAATTATATGTAATAATTAAAACATGCATGCTGTGAAAAGCCCCTTGCTAACATCATGCAGCCCTTTTGCTCTTGTTGTCAAAGGGAAAAAAAAGGCATTGAGGAAATCGCTTTAATTCCCTTCTGGGACTTGGTGCTACCTGGCCAGAGCAGGATCAGTTGAAGGCATTTGGTGCTAAATAAAATGCTAAAAATGAATGCAGTGGGAGGGCAGGGCTCCTTGAAACAGAAACAGCTGCTTGCAGGGTTGCGCTGAGCCTAAAGTGGGTTTGAATGAAGGAAAACGATGGCTCCAAGGTAAACTTGAGGCTGGATAAGCTGTCATTTGGGAATGCTGCTGTTTCATTTTACAGTGGCTTTTTATTGTTAAAAAAGGATGAAAATAGTGAGACCTTTTGCTATCACAGCAAAGCAAAATATTTGGGGTTAAACGCAGTGTGTTGGGTTATCCCATGGTGATGTTTCTTTGCTTTTCAACTGCCTGAGTTTCTATTTTTGATGGAGAAATGCTAGCAAGGGTCATGAGCAAAGCAGCAGTCGGGGCTGGAAAGAATGGGTGGATTCTCCTGCTGAGACATTTCTATTGAAAGCAAGTTCCAGGTCCATAAATTGAGATAAATCTTCCTTTCTGTGGAGAAAATTGGATTATTTTAAGATGGGTGAAGTCTGAGAAATTGGTGCCGTGCTGCAACCACATCTGCAGCATCCCAGTGCCTAAATCCTCCCCAATGCATTTTTTCCCAATGGAAGCATCTCTTCCCACTGACCTAACCTGAAATATAGGAAATCCCAATTCCTTCTCTCAGAGCAGGATTTCACCAGGACTTTTTCCCCCCACTACACCAAGTTTAAGGAAAATCGTAGAACCACAGATCGATTGAAGTTGGAAAAGACCTCTAAAATCCTCAAGTCCATCCCCAACCCATCTGTTACAATAGGAAAGATTAACGCGGTGGAAGGGTGATACAGGACTGTAACAGCAAAGGGTCCAGCATTCATAGGATGGTATTTCAAAGGAAAAGTAAAGGTGCTCACCTGTATCTGAAGATCTCGATTCACAGAAAGACTCCACAAGAGAGGGGTCTCCAACCAGAGATCCTTCACCAGTAGCAGTCAGCCCTCAAATGGGATCTAAGAGAGATGCAGCCAGGCTCCAACACTTCCTGTCCCACAGCTGAACTGCCTTCCTCCTGTGCTCCTGGGACTTGACTGGTCCTTTCCCCAGGTGCTCAATGGTTCAGGTTGTGACTCAGCAGGTACTGTAAACCATCCCACCATGCCCACTGTGTCCATCAGTGCCACATCTCCACACTGAATGCCTGCAGTGATGGTGACCCCACCATCTCTCTGGGCAGCCTGTACCAATGCCTTGCCACTCTTTTGGAGATTTTTTTTTTTTCTAATACCCAACCAGAAAATCCACGGGGATAGAGAAGGGACTTGTAAGGAACAGGGATGCCTACGGCTTGAACAGGTGTTCAGAGTCCCCTTCCAGCCTCACCAGAATTCCTTTATTTCACCTGCATATGGGCATTTTCCATCAAGAGGGATGTTGAAAGATGGGAACCTGCTGAAGATCTTCAATGCACTTCATTGAGTTTTTCAGCCAACAGGCAAAAGTCAGGTCTTATACAGACTCAATGAGCACTTGTTTTGGCAAGGAATATCCTCCCTAAAAAAGCTCATTTTGGGGTCACCTGACTCCTGACAAAGGGTTGGGGAGGACGGGCAGTGCAGACAGCTAGAGACACGTGCTGCTCTTTGCCAGTTTCCTCATTAATCTTGATTATGAAGCCCTCGTGCTGAAGTTAATTTTCTTGTAGATGCATATCAGTCATGTAGCTGGGAATTTTGCGTGCACTAATGAGAAATTGCAGCCTCGTCACATTATTACTCTGCTAATTAGTACACAGACTTCTTCTGGAAAGGTCAGGAGAGAGGGGCTGAGAAACTTCACCTTTTTTTGTACCAAATTGGTGTCGCTTGGTGCAGAGGGAGGTGTGCGTATAGCTCTCTGCCCTGGATTTCTGCTGTTCCTAAAGGTGTTGAGGACAGTGCTTTGGATCTTGTTTTTGCATTGTCTCCATCCATCAAGGATGGGAAGGATGTTGGCTCCATCCTCAAATAGGGATTTTCTGTTGCAGTGGGATAAAGCTATGGGAAAGCCCTTATTTCAGAAAAGAAAAGACAAAGAACAGCCAAATCAGCTCATTTTGTGCTTTTCCAGCCTCTGGGGCTGTCAGCAGAGTACCTTAACCAGCCTCTAAATTCACAGGAAATTAAAACCCAGGCAAAACCCAATGAAGCCAGACACCCAATACAAACGGCAATATCTTCATCCAACAATTTACATCACTTACTGTCTCCTCCAATGTCCTGGGATTCAGCTGACAGCCTGCACGCTTCTCTTGCGTTCCACTACTAAATCTGGAGGCTGTCAAAGGCGTTTTGCTGGGGAAAGACGATGACTACTTCTCCAAGCACTTTGAGATGCTCCTCCCAGCTCACTGGGGGTGGTTGTGCATGCAAAAGGCAGTTGCAGAATGGGGGAAAAAAAAAGGACAAAATTGAGGTTGGGAAGGCTTTGCAAGGAGAAATTGCCCAGGGAAGCAGTCACTGTTCCTGGAGGTGTTTAGGAAAAGGAAAAGGTAGATGTATCTAGGGACGTTGGTTAGTAAGCAACATTGGTGGCAGGGGAGTGCTTGGAATAGATGATCTTAGACGTCTTTCTCAAACTTACTGATTCTATGATATCTTCCTGCTAATCATCCCTCTTCTGTACACTGTTTTGAGCTGGGTGAACCTTTTGAACTTTGAGCCTCATCTTTTTACCCTTATAAGTGTTTCACCTATGAGTTACATCATCCAATCGATGGGGGGAAAAAAAAAATCACTGTGTGTCTCTCCCGTGGGCATGGTTAAGCTAGGAACGCTATTTCTGCTGCTCAGGCATTGAGAGAGCAGAGAGAAAACCCACCCCTGTGCAGAGGAATTCCAGCAATTAATTGACTTTGATTTGATTTGATTTTGCAGTGACCTATGCAGAGCCTGATTTCTTTCATTGGGGGTTGGTTAGTGAAGAAGCAAGCCACAAGCCAGCAGATTCCATCAGTCTGGTGCTGCTGGTTGTGTTGGTTTGGAAGCTGTAACCCCCAAGGACAATGCTGGGGACTGTTTGCACGAGGCTGGCTTAAAATGAGGGGAGATCTTGCGATTTTGGGGAATGGCAGAGTGAAGCTGGGATTCAGAGCACAGCCTTCCCTCATAAACCACGCACATTCATACAAATCACAGCCCGCCCTGAACCGCCCGTCCCATCCATCCCCACCCCCTCCCTGCAGCCCCGCCCTGGGGCCGGACCGGGGCGGGCTTAGCCGGGCGGTGGATGCAGGAGGTTCGAGCGGTGACATCGCGGTGCTGGAGCTGCGAGCGGTCGGCTCAGCTCGGTGGGATCGGCAGAGAGGGGCGTCGAGCCCAGCCCGGCACCGCCGCGATGCCTTCCGGACCCTCCCATGCTACAGCCAGTGGTTCGGGGCACCGGTGAGCCCTATGGGGGCTCCCCTTCCTCCTCCCCCGCGGACGCTATGCGGACCATGAGCCCCCTGACCCTCTTTTTACTGCTGCTTTGGGATTTCCTGGACCTGGCACTGGGTGAGTTCCATCACCCTCTCACAACGGGATCAGCCCTGTGCCCTGATCCCAAATAACGGGAAAATGCTGTGCTGCGGGTGTGCGGGGGCTCTAGGCTCTGTGCCCCCCCTCGCGGCTTGGGAAAGGCTCTCCGTAATGGGAAAGTGGTTCTGGACCCGGTAGTAGGACGGTGGTTTTGGATCTGGGAATAGGGCACCCTTGATAATGCAGTGTTTTGCACTCTGTAATAGGGTGCCCAGGAATAGGGGACCCGCTAATATGGCAGTGGTTTTGGAGCTGGTAATAAGGCACCATGTAATAGGACAGTGGTTTTGGACTTGGTGATAGGGAGCCTGGTCATAGGGCGTCAGTTTTGGACCTGAGATTAGAGTGCCTGTTAATAGGTCTTCAGTTTTGGACCTGATAATATGGCACTGGTTTTGGATCTGGGCATGAGGCACCAGTAACGGAATAGTGGTTTTTGGACCACTGGTAACAGGGCACCTGGTAATAGGAGAAGCCACTAATAGGGTGATTAGTTTGGATTTGGTAATGGTGTATCAGACATTGACCTGTTAATAGGATGTCTGCTAATAGGATGCTGGATTTTAACCTGTTAATAGGGCACTTGTTAACTGAATGCTAGGTTTACATCTGTTGATAAGGTGGTTGCATGCAGAGTGCCTGGTTTGGACTTCATAATAGGGTAACTCAGTAATAAGGCAACCCATTTGGACCCAGTAACAGAGCATCTGTTAACAGGGTACCAGATTTGGACCTAGTATTAGGTCACCCATTAGTAGGATACTTGGCTTGGATCTGGTAATAAATGAATCTGCTGATAGGGCAGTAGGTTTAGCCCCTTTAATAGAGTACCAAATTTGGACCTGCTAATAAGGCAGGCATTACTAGGACACCAGTTTTAGACCCATTAGTAGGGCACTTGCAAATAGAACACCCAGTTTTTACCTCTTAATAGGGTTCCCCCCAACAGGACGTTGTTTTTGAATCTATTAACAGGATGCTGACATTGTCCTCATTAATAGGGACCTGCTAATAGGGTATGCAGGGATAGCCCCTAGTCCATTCTCTGTATAGTTCATCAAAGCCCTGCCTGCTCTGCACAGCTCTGAGTGCTGGGAGGTGAGTGGCACTGATTGGGCAACTGTTGGGATTTTGCTATTTCTAACACGCTTTTTCCTGCATAGAATGCAGCCATCAGCTGCTGCAGGGCACAGGGAGGGGGAGCGGTGGACGCGCTCTGTAGGATTGGCACAAAGGGGCCAATTCTTCTCGAGTTTGAGGTGAAGTGCACAATACTATCCTTTGGGGGTAGCACAGATCCACCTGCATAAAGCTGAGTTCCGCTTTTAATGTGCTTTTCTGCTGATGATTGATGAGAGTAGGGATGGGTAAGCCTGTGTTTGTGGTGTATGTTTGGGGGGGAGAAAGAGGTCAAAGCGTTTGTTCTGTGGATCAGTGTGGGGCTGTGGGGTGAGAAATGATATGATAGGATCTGATCGTGGCGTGTGGATCTGGATTAGTGCTGCCATGAGCTCAGCATTCAGCTCCTAAAACCCCACTGGAACTTCTCTGTGCTCCCATATCCTGAGGTTGAGCTGCTTGAAGTGTTTCCTTAGCGCTGTCCCAAAACCCAGCACTTTCCAAGCAAAAAAGAAATATATCATTGCAAAAAGCCCATCCCGATGCTCTGGCAGTGGATGGCAGTTCCTGAGGTTCAGCATTGGGCAGATGGCTTTTCCTTGGCTGAGAACATTCTTGGCTGGGGATTCTGCACCCGGGGATCTCCAGCCTTATTCTTGCCAGGGATGCAGCAGGATCCATGCCTACAAAGGGGATGTTAAGTCCCATCACTTTTTCCTCCACAATGCCTCTCTGAAGTGGTAAATTTTGTTCTTTTTTTCTTTATATGCACTGTCTACAATGCATGGTGCGTGCTCTGTGTTCTCCCCGTGATTTCCCCTATTGCTGCCCCATCTCTGTGGGTGTGATTGAACATCCTATCAGCAGTGCACACACTCAAGCAAAGCATCCATAAGAGCATCTGTGAGTGCATTTTGGGGCTTTCCATCTGAATCCATCACTTCTGAATGAAAAGCCCTTTTATTCCCTCATACGATGCTCCCTGTTTTCTGGATGTGTGGTAGGCCAGCTGTGCCCTTCCCTATACAGCTTTTCCCATTAAAACAAGTTCAATTTCTCCCCTTGGCCAGGAAAAGCAACCTGAGCATGGCTAAGTGGGTTGAGAGAGCATCAGAATGGAAAAATGAGGGCATATGCAGGAGGTGAGCGGTCAGACGGTGGCTGGCAGTGGCCCCATAGCCTTGCGGTGGTGGTTTTTGGAAAGGCACAAAGTCTCATCTGCAGGCAGGGTGATGGCTCCTTGGCTGCCCCAGGCTGTTTGCTGGCACTTCACTCTTGCCTGAAATACGTTCCCATCACATGCTCATCAGGTTTCTTTTAACGGGCAGGGAAAATCAGAGCTGTGTTTTGCAAACATGAAAGGAGAGTTAAATATGTTGAAGTCTGATCTCAGTGAGATATTGATATTGCCGTCATCTGAGAAGGTTTGGGGTAGAAAAGGAGAAAATTCAGTGGTCAGGTGTCTGGGAGTTTGCACGGTGCAGAGAGAGGAGGAGCATCCTTGCACCACGTGCAGAACAACCTGCTCTAATTCACCTACGAGCACATTGCGCTGACCTGGAAAAGCAGAACATGTTCCGTCAGCCTTCCTGCTCCTGCTTTCCCATCTTGCATTCAGCTCAGGGTCACCTTCTCTTTATCCTTTCCTCCCCTTTTCCATGAATTTCTGCTTCCTGCAAAGCCTCATGCTGCCTGAGTAAATCCATAAAGTCCTTCTGACAATCCACCCTGCTAATTGCCCTTGCCCTCTCCCAATTAGGCCAATTTTGTTATTCCCTTCTCTCTCTCTCTCTCTCTCTCTCCCAGCTGCATTTTGCAGCTCTTTAGAGCTGCCAGCTTCAATCTTAGAGTGTTCTTACAAAGCAAGCTTCCTCCCCTCGCCCTGCACCTTCCTAAGTTAATAGGCAGCTTTGGGGCACAGAGTTGTTCCATGCTTCATTTTCCTGCAAAACCCCCCGTATTTTAAATTCTGTGTTCTTCCAGGTGCTGGAGCTCAGTTTTGGGGCAAATCCTTCAGATTCCCCATTCCCTGTTGCAACGAGCAAGTTCTTAGTGTTGATGGTGCTGCGGTATTTAACTTTAGGTCTGGCTGATTTCCTTTTTTTTTAACCAAATTTTGACTTCTCTAGACTCACAAAGATCACAGAGCCAGGGCGGATGTGTGTTGTGTGTCCTGGTTTTGCTTTCAAGACCCATGAGCTAAGCAGCCCTTGCTATATGCGAGGTGTTAATCCTATCTTCAAGGTGGTAAATGATCTTATATGCAACACGCTAAACACTACATATATAATCATAGGATCATTAAGGTTGGATAAGACCACTAAGGTCATCAAATCCAACTGTCAACCCATCTCCTCTAATAATGTCCCTCAACGTACAACATACTCTATGCTGTATGCAACACACAAATGCTATATGCAGTACGCTATATGCAAAGTGCAAATGTTATATGCTGTGCACTGTATACTGTATCCATTGCAGCCCTCCTGTGTGCACCATGGGCTATCTCTGGTACCTTCACACCCTTGCAGAGGTCTTCCCTCTGGTTGCATGCAGGCTTCAGCAGCATGCAGGTGCAATTCAGTTCCTGCATTAGTTGATGCACTGGGTTTTTATGGAGCATCTGATATGCATGGGGAGGATGGGCATCGCTTGGCACTTACTGTTGTTTTACTTACTGCTTTCATTCCCTGCCCCATTTGCTTGATTTCATTGACTGCAAGTCAGGCGCTGTGGAAAAGTCCATTGAAGGAGCCCCCAAACCTTGTGGTTGTTTTTTTGTTGTTGTTGTTGTTGGCTTTTTTTTTTTGTTTTGTTTTGTTTTGTTTTTGGAAAACTTCCCAGCCTGGAAATCAGCCTGCATAGAGCTGAGGAGGGAGGATGCAGCTGATGTGCTGTGTTTGCTCCGTGCCAAGCTGCTCTCTTTGCCCTTTTGTTTGCTTGCTGCAGAGGCACTTGGTGTACTGATGGGCTTGTTTGTAACTAATAGCTGGTGCTCACATTATCTCTCTGGCATTATCTCCTTCCCTCTTTTCCCCATCTCCTTCCTAAAATAAATAGTCAATCACAGCTTGTTTTCAGTGCAGGACTTCTACCAACTTTGGGACAGATTCATGGTGCAACTGCCAAGGGCAGGCAGGCTCTTAGTAAAGTGCAGGACCACGACCCACATCACAATGTGCAGTCACCATCACTGCCAGCTCTATATTTTCCAGGGCACAAAGTCTATAATAAGCAGAAGATTGGGTACCAAGCAAAACCAAATGCTGGAGAAAAGCAGTGGAAATGGGTGAATGAATAACCCTTGTTAATAGAGTCCTGACAAATCCATGACTCTCCATCCATCCATAGAATCATAGAACGGCTTGGGTTGGAAGGGACCTCAAGGATCATCAAGTTCCTATCCCTCTCCCACAGGCAGGGCCACCAACCTCCATGTCTGGTACTAGACCAGGCTGCCCAGGGTCCCATCCACCCTGGTCTTGAGCACTTCCAGGGGCAGCATCCACAAACCTCTCTGGGCAGCTGTTCCAGCACCTCACCTCTCTCTCTGTAAAGAACTTCTCCCTGACATCCAATCTAAACTTTCCCTCCTTGAGCTTAAAACCATTCCCCCTTGTCCTATCACTGTCTCCCCTTGTAAAACGTTGATTCCCCTCCTGTTTATAATTCCCTTTTGAATCCTGAAAAGCCACAATGAGGCTTCATCATAACCTTCTCTTATCCAAGCTGAACAAGTCCAGCTCCTTCAGCCTGTCTTCGTAGGGGAGGTACACCCATCTATTCCTGTGTCCAATCATCCCTGTGCCCATCCATGCTCACATCTGCCCATCCCTTTCCATGTCTGTCCATCCCTTCTCACAACCATCGTTCCCCATATTTGTCCATCCCCACCCATCTCTACATCCATGCAAGGGAGGTTAGGAGTGGGGAAGGAGGCTTTGCAGTTCTTGGCTGGGTCCGCAGCAAGGGACTTCTCGCTACCCTTGGCTCCTAGGAGGTTTGGGGAATATCAGGATAAAGATAAATTTCCCATCAGAAGGATGCTGTGAGCAAGAGCCCTTCCCAGCTTCTGGATGACATGTTTTATCTGTTCTGCTGCTGGAAGCAAATCTCCATCTGCAAAACCCTTTTTAGTTGAAAGGCAGCATCCTGGAGGGCTGGAGCAGGGATTTTGTTCTTCTCTGCCCAAACCTGTGTATAATTTTCTTTTATATAATGCCTTCAACAATATACTTCAGAGAGGAGGGTGAAGAGATTAGCAGCTGTGATTCCAGCCCTGCTCCACCTCCCGGTGCTTGCAGATAAATTCTGTGGCTACATCCTGTCTGCTCAGGCTGGGGAAATAGGAGCTGGAGCTTCCTCTGATGGGATGCACCCACTTTGCATATACACTGATATTTCTTTGCGAAATGACTGGAGTAACTTCAGCAGCAGGGATGGGCAGTCGTGATCTGGGAATGCCCCTCGATGGGGGTTTGCTTTTTCCTGTAGGACCGAAGCAATGGTTGAGGTGTGGGACTAAAGAGATGCTTGGTGTGTGGGACCAAAGTGATGGGGGAGGGATGCGGGATGATTGGAGATATGGTGGGGTTCTCCTGTTGGCTCCTGGGTGTGCTGTCATCAATGGAAATGCTTTTGGGGGGGATGGATTGCATGGATAACATGGGATTTGCTGGTGGCAATGTTGTTTTCTGTTGTACACAGACTGATCCCCAAAAGGAGGTTGGATCTTGGTGTTGTCAGTACTTGAAAAGAGGAAAATTTTGGAAAGGGCAATGGCTCAGGGAGTTGCTGGCTCTGCAGGGAGGGCAAGATGGGCTAAAAAAGCAGGAGTGTGTGGGGGAAAAGTTTATCAGGTATCCCCCAAAGCATTGGAATTGCTCTGATTTGGGGGTGTTTTGGGGAGGGTGTTTTGCCCCATGCTGGATGACCAACAGCCTGGATCTGATCAAGCCAGTACGACTGCTCTAGTTACAACTTATATGCACATAGAGATGAAATATTTTCATGAGTGCCAGTGGAGGTGGCTCTTTTAAAGTTATATTTACATCTCATTGCACTACTATTGGTGGGATTGGCTTTTTTTTTTTTCTGTCTTTTTAAGGAAATCTTAGGAAAGATATAATATATGCAAGCTGGCTGGAGATGGGTTTCCTTCTGACGGAGAGAATTTACTCTGCTGTAATTATAGCAGCAGCGTGGGAACACAAAGGCACTGAAGGAAGCCTGGTTGCCAAATTTAAGCCCTCTGCTTGCAAAAATGTATCTTGTTAACTTTTTTTCAGCAGGAAAACACATCTGGGTGACTTTGGAGTAGGAGATGTCTTTGCAGGGGCAGGATTTGGTCACTGGGATGGGAGGGTTGCCCATGTTCTGGGATTTCTCGTTGCAGTGGGGCTGCGTTCTATCATTTGTTTGCCCAGATCCCCTCTCTTCTCCTATCCTCTCATCCGCTAAAAGCTTCCCACTGTGAGAAAACAACCCAACTCTTTAAAATTTAAAAGGCTTACTTAAACAATGTTATCTGTCTTGGAAGGGAGAGAATATACTGAATGGTTATATTTAGTGCTTGGTGTAGGACAAAGGAGATGCAGAGAGATTTTTAACATGAGGATGTTAATCAATTATACCACCTCGCCTGGGAGGTGTGGATATATGGATTTGTGTATGGATATGTGCAACACATCCATGAGCATGAGGATGGGAGAAGCAGGAGCAAAAAGCAGCCAGGCAAGAGCTGAGCATCCCTTCTTGATCACTTATTTCCATCCCAGATGCTGGCTGGCTGAAGCCCTGAAAAGTGCAGGAGTGTGGGGGTGCTCTGGCTATATAGGACCTATATGGGATATAGCATAGAGGGCTATGTGATGCTATACTTCACCTTTTTCTACCCAAAAGCTGACTGGATGTAACTCCAAAAGGTGTGACAGGATGGAGATGCTCTGGTTGTATGGGATATGTAGGAGATATAGCATAGATGGCTGGATAGGGCTGACTGCAGCATGAACAGCTGAGCTCCCTCTTCCCCGAAATAAGGCTGGGATGGGAAGGAGAACACTTATAGCTTGTAAATGGGCTGTTTCACAAATCCTGCTGTCCTCTCCCTGCTGGCAAGCTGTGAGGAAATCCTACCGCGTTACTGAGCCTCTTTACCCACCCTCGTGGGAGCACTGAATTAAAGGAAATATTTTATGATCCTACGCTTCGTTATGTTTTATTAAAAGCAGAGCATTGGCCTCCCCTGCCACATTCATCAGATCAGAGGCTTTGTTGATTTTTTTTTTTTTTTTTCCACCTCCTATCCCAAGGTCTTGCTACTGTTGCTGTTGTTTCTGATGTCACTGGTTTGTGCTCTCCTGGTAGACAAAGTGGGGAGGAAAATGGGGCAATTAAGATTTTTTAGGATGCCCCAAACAGGCTTGGGGACATGGAGTTGTGATGCAGAAATAAAGCTGTTGGGTTTTCTGGGGTGTGTCCCATTTCCAGACTGCCTTGGGGGTGCAGAGTCATGATGCAGAAATAGGGGTGGATGTCGGAAAGTGGAGAAAAATAAATGAAGATGGTGGGGGCCAGTACATCCTCGTGAGCCTTTAGGATACCTCATGGAAAAGGAGCTTGGAAAACCCAGCTTTTTGGGGGAAAAAAACCCAGCACAAAATAGAGCTGCTTAGCAGAGCTGAAGGAAACAGGATGCCCTATCAGTCCTGCAGATTGACAGCAAAAAGCTGGCCAAATGAATGATAGTCAGGCATATCTGGAAGCAGTCAGGAGACAGGAAGGTATTAATTAGCAGTTATTTCTCAATGGAGCAGAGATGGATAGGGATTAAGGTAACAGCCATGTGCATCCTCTCCACAGCAGCAGTAACATAACGGTAAATCAGTGTTATGAATCGGTGCTGTAAGAGAGTGATATGTTTTAATCTTATTAGTGGCATGGCATTACTGGGAGAGCAAAGGGATTATTAATCACGGAGTGTAAATTGGGGAGGAGAGAGTGGCTTCGAATCAGCAATCCGGCTTTGTGTGGCAGGTGTTGGAGATGGAGAAGAAAAGAGGCAGACAGAGGATGGGTGAATGGGAGGATGCCAGGGGATGAGCGTGATGTCAGCATTGAAGAGATAAAGCAGCCCAGCTCAAGGCAAAGGGTTGGAGCATTGCTGTTCCTCGTACTGATGTTGGGTCTGGGATATAGAGATCAGCCCTTGAGCAGGAAGGTGGTAGGTAAAGGACTTGGTTGTGTGGGGTTGGGCAGGGGGTGAGGGGATTCCATGGCGTTATGTATGTAATAATCTAGCATGTGCAGGTATCCGTCCTACCCACCCCATCCACTCTACCTCTCTCTGTCCTTCTGTCCACTCCTTCCTCCCTTTCTCTGCTCCTCCATACCCACATCCCTCTCTCTATTCTTCCCTCTGTTCCTCACTCCATCCTTCCCTTCATTCCTCCCTCCCTCCATTCCTCTTTCCTTCAATCCCTTCAATCCCGCTACTTCTTCCTCCCTTACTCTGCCCCTCCATACTTTGATCCGTCCATCTCTCTCTCCGTGCCTCTCTCCATTCTTTTGTTCATCTCTCCATCCCTCCCTGTCTGTTGCTCCCTTCTTCCTTCCATCCATCCCTACATTCCACTTTTCCTCTCTCCTTTCCTCCCTCACTCTACTGCGGTGGCTTTGCCTTGCTTTTGGGCTTTTGAAGCACTTCTGCCTGCTACCAGGTTTTATTTCCCTCATTTCTCTGCTTGAGGTCGTGCCCTTGTTGTATAAGTTCAGAACATGGAAAAAAGAGAATAATAATAATCCCTTCCTGTTTAGAGAGCACAGAACCAATGGCACAAGCAGAGATTACAGGCAGTTGGGGAGTAGGGTGGGAGCAGATAGCTCCCATTTTATCACCAGTCGCTAATCTGGGCTAGTTGGATTTGACTGCAAACAAAGAAATAAGCAAATTGTTCATTGTAGCTTGTGGTCACGTGCTCCTGCTCTGGGCACAACACCTTGCTGGGACTTTTAACATGGTGGGAAACCCATGAGCAGCACCCAGACCTAAATCCTCATCCTTGCTCTTCAGGAAAATTAATTTTTATTTTCCTCTTCTGTCCACCCCATGCTTGTATTTCTCTCAGCTAAAGCTGGAGGAGTAGAAGGTTTTACGGAGGACTGTGGTGTTTCTGATGTTAACGTTCAATATTGCACTTATTTTTGAGGAATAGTGCTCGTCTCCAATGATCCCTTGCTGGTGTTCGTGTTTCACTTGATTTCAGGTGCTTTTGTAAAATGGTAGATCTTGCACTCCCCCTTGCAAGCAGGGAAACTGAGGCATGGATGGAATGCACACTTCACACTGCTTCCAGCTCCACTAATTAACACAGGCTGGGATTATGCTTAAGCCTAGATTAATGAAGTGAGCTATGGTTTCAAATAATTAGCTCCTGGTGTGGTAATCCTCACCCGGAGGCAGGGCATACACCTTTCACTTTAGCAAGAGCAACCCTCGTTTGCACCAAAAAATAGAGAGAAGGTTCACAGGGGTTGCAGCAACTTTCCTCGTTAAGTTTCAGCATCTTCATGCAGTGTATCAGCTTCAGAGTGAGGCTCTAATAAACCGAGCTGCTTACAAATAATTTGTGGTTTTTTTTTTCCTGTAATGTTGATGGTGTTTCTCAATGCATTGCATTCAGAATTTGGCTGGGTGGGATTTTGGTAGCAGGATCTTGATCCCTATCCAGCCCTGGAGAATGCTTGGAGCAGTGCCTGCATCCAGGTGTTGCATTTTTCTGCTCCAAAATGAGGTAGAAACAGAGGTGCAAGAGGTTGGCTGATGGGATCTTGTATTGATACCTAAAGTAGAGCTTTTTGCTGGAAAAAAAGGTAAAAAAAACCAAACCAACCAAAAAAAAAAAAAAAAAAAAAAAAAAAAAAAAAAAACCCACACCTTTTCAGTCCTTTGCAGAGTGCTCCAGGATCTCAGTACAGCTTCTCCTGCTCTTGCTACAGTTAATATCAAATTAAACCCCACATCTGCGCTGAGGAGGGGTTTGCTCTGCAGTGAATGGGGATTAACAGATTCCACCAGCCTCAGCACAATACTGACTAACTAAAAGGCAGGAGGGGTGTGAAGTTTTAGCAAGCGCAAGGGGAAGGATGCTTATGTTTGCAGGGCATCCTGCTCCTGAGCACCAGCCAATATCATGCCCAGGGTGTTGGGGAGGGACCATGCATTACTGCAAAGGGATTTGGTTGGGGTTTTTGGGTGCTTTCAACATGTGGGGCTCCATCAGCGGTTGGTCAGGGTGATGTCCTGTTCTCTCAAGGGGTTAGACTGGAAATGCTGCATGGAAATAAATGCATTCACAACTGGTGCAATGTGCCCAGAAAGCCAACATATCCTAATCAAGGCAGGTGACATCTCTTACCCATTGCATCCTCTCCAATTTTGCAAAAATTGATTATCTTCAGCTTGCGTTGGAAAAAAGTTGGGGGGCAAGCAAGCTGGCTTTGGTTTGAAGGAATCTATCCTAAATTGCTTATTTGTGGTTTTTCAAACAGTATGAATGGCAGGTTGCTCCACAAGCAATCAGCCCCAATTTGCATATATACATACAAGCAAATGAAGAGAGTGATCTCCATTTAAAAATCGGGGGATCTGGGGCCCTGCATGACCCATGAGTGCTTTAAGTTTCAGTTTTCGCAGTGTAGGCGTGCATCGTTTGCTGGCAGCTTTAGGGCAATGTACTGAACATGCAGGAGGAGAAATGATAAATAAAATTTTGGTGTGCTGGAGTAAATGCTGCTAAACATACTTCACGTCTGTGCAGCTGTAAGAGATAAATATTCTATCTATAATTTATGGGCATGGTTTCCTATCCTGTGCAGAGGGGTCTGGTAGTAGCTAATAAAATACATCGAGAGGATTACCAATGCAGCAAACGCAGCCCTGCTTGTAATTTGCATGGGGTGGAAAGACCTATCTTCTCTTCTCCATATTGTGTGATCTCTTTTTAGTATGATTTATGGGTTTTGGGGGTCGGTGTGTATTTCCAAGTGATTTTGCTTGATTATCTGTCTTTCTCTGTGGGTGTGTGTGCAGAAAAACTGCTCATTTATGAGTAACGTCAGGCTGTATCATCGCAGCCAGTTCTTGTCGTCAGCTTTGAGGATAGTGAATTATTTCCTATATGGTTGATATTTCCCGTTTGTTTGAGTATAACCTGTAGTCTTGCTGCTCCCACTTATCCCCTGCTTATTTCTGTCTTCTAAGCCTTATTTTTTTCATGTTTTCACTCCCAACATCAGAAGTTTTCCACTATCTGGAGCATCTCTCATTTTGTAATAGGTGCGTTTATCTTTGCTGTGATTTTCTTCTTTCCAAGGATACTGTGGGTTGGGGTAGGCAGGAGGTAGCCTTTGGCTTTGTGACTGCAGGATTTCCATCATCAATGTCATGTTTTGGAGTTTCTCTCCAACAAAGTGCCTAATTTTATCTAGGGATCTACTAAGCACCTAAATGACGCATGTATTGGTTATCCTGGGTATTGCTTGCTTCAGAAAAATGCCTCAGCCATTTTTACAAAACTTACTCAAAACTTTCATTTTCTTTCTTTCCTCTTTGTTTTGTTGCTGTCACACTCTGGGTTGCATTGCACAAGCTGACCACGCATTCCACTGTCTATGGAGTAAAAAAAAAAAAAAAAAAAAAAAAAAAAAAACCATAACCTACTCCCAGAAACGACCAATTTCCTGAGGCTTTCACACAAACATCTTGTTTGACAGAGATGTGCTACAAGCACTAACTCGATGCCAGCAGTGAAAGGAGCTTTCTCATATTGTGCTCCGGTGAGCTGGAACAGCACTGCTGTCAAGCCTTGGCTGGAAAAGGTGTGACAAAAGACATTAAAACAGGTTTTGTTTCCCATGCACGGGGTGCATAGCTGCTTGGATGGCTCTGTGCGTTTCAAAGTTGTTTGTTGGTGACACACTGGAGGTGAGGCTTGTGCACAATAGGCTTGTGCAAAGCAGGGCTTTGCATTTGTTTTATTAACTCCTGCTTGGTGATGGATGGATGAGTGGGGAGAGTCAGTAGGATGGGAAAGGAGAGAAAAAACTGAAAATGCTGGAAGGAGTTGGAGAAGGCAGGAGATGGGCACTGGGAAGAGTGAAGGTGACTCTGTATCTTCTTGAGGTTCCCAAGTCCTAAATTGCTCGCTCATTGTGTTTGTGTGATCCATTGCCAAATGGCACAACCCAAAGGCCAGGGTAGTGCTGAAGTAGATGGGATGACATTGAGTTCTCATAACTTCACACTGGAAAAAACGGAGTCTAGCGTTGATTCATGGCTGCTACAAGTTGTTTTTCTGGTAGTAAGGTTGCAGTAGAGAGGCTGCCCCATGTTTGCAATGGGAGAAGCACCTCTTACTATGTCTGGGGCTGTCTGCAGAAATCCAAACCCTTGAGAGACAAGTGGCTTTTTGTTCAGACCCTTCTTCACGTGTCCTTGCCTATACCGAGGTTGTGCTGATGTGGATAAAAACCCACCCAAAGCATTTGCAGTGTTTTTTTTTTTTTTTTTTTTTTTTTTTTTTTTTTAACCAACATAATCCATTTTAAGCTTTGGTCTTCATTTTTCTGCAGCCTGTGCTATTGTCACGCTGCATTGGAGCATGGCTATGGGCACTGGTTGGATCTAGTAAGAATGTAAGATGTAAAAATTTAAAAATGGCCGTAATATTCATGGTGATGACAAAACTAAAGTCTAAAAATTGGTTTTTCTTAAGGTATGGTGGTGTAGTTTTTTGAGAAGCCCTTGTGTGATGTGTGGTGTTAGAAATGCACTGCAGTGATGTTTGGGTACCATGGCACAACATGATATTAGGCTTGAATTGCGGGATTTTAGTTGGCTGGGATATTTTGGGGGGAAGGAAGTGCAGGATTTAAGAAAGAAAGGAAAAAAAAAAAAAAAAAGCTGTGGGTAATGTTCAGAAATCCCATCTCAGTTGGGTTTGAGAAATTGTTGGAAGTTGGTGTTGTAGTTTGGCCTTACACACCAGTTGGACTGTGACACTGTGATAAAATCTGACTGGCAAGGCTTAAAAAGAGGATGTTTTGAAGAGTTTGCAAACATTTTTATCATAAAATCCAAATTGAAACAGACCCTTTAGGGCCTGCCTGTCCCTACTGAAGGGTCCCTCTATAACTGATGATGCCAGTGCCCTGCTTTTAGTGGTTTTCTCAGTTAATCTTGATTTAAAAGGGTCAAAAGGCCAAACCAACCATGCTCAATCAATGTATTGATTAAAATTATTGATTAAAATGACAAAGAGCTAGCAAGACAGGAGACACATCCATAGGATGGAGATAGCTTGGTGTAGGCTTTGATGTGCACATTGCAACCTATTTCATTAGAGAAAAATCCTCTATGCTATGTATTCTATGTCTTTTCTCTACAATGCCATAGGATTTAGGTGCTGGTGTGGTCCAGCAACCCCCATGCAGTATAATTAGAGAAACAGCTGCAAAGTGCTTCCTCCCTCTTATGCAAATGGATGAGGTAAGAGGTATCTAATTAAATGTTTGTACTTTAATTCGCCGTGGTGTGTAGGAAGATGAATTTTAATTACTGGCTCTTTAATTGTTTGGCCGGCCTGTTAATATCCTATTTACACAGTGTTAATACAATTTGCTCTCTGTCAGCAGAGCTCTTCCTTGCAGCGGGAGCGCGATTCTCCTTCTGCTCCAGGTGGCCTGGTGACGCCAGGTCCTATGGCTATATTGCGTGAATAGAAAAAGAAATACAGCATGAGGAATGAACAAAAAATTACAAAATCCAGCACAAATTTTGGGTGGGTTTTGGGGGCATTCTGCCCTGTTGATACTCAGGTTCTGTTTTTCTTTAAGGAAAAAGTGGGAAATCAGGCAAAACTTATGCACCTTTATGCCTTTAAAAACACAAAGGGGCTCCCCCCCACCTTTTTCCTTTGTGAAAGGACCATCTCCTTTGGATGCCTGACGCTGCCTCTGTCTGTCACATCCGATTTCAGTTGTGAATGTTAAACCTGTATTAAAATACTTTTTTCCTCCATTTTGGAGGGGAAAAAAAAAAAATCAGTGCAGCAGCTTGCCAGGGAAAAAAGCTCCAGATTCAGCAAAATATGGCCACTCTGTGTTGGGACATATGGGAGTCCTTCGCTGTTTCTTGCCCCTTGTAGCCCTCCTGGATTAGTAGGAGAGGCAGCAGCCCATTATAATTGTAAATTGCCTGGGAAGTTCATAAATAAGGCATTGCTGGAGCTGGGAATATAGCTGGGCAGAGAAGGAAAAAGTATTTAGCTGTGCTCGCAGGAATGGGAGCAACTGCTGGTATTTAATCTTTAATGAACAAAATGTTGCCAAGTGCTACGAGTCAGAGCACGTTTGCTTAATGCTCCTCAGCCCTGTGGCCACAGAGAATTCAGCCTCACCTTGCGCTCTGGTGACCTCCCATGTACCTCTCATCATCTTCCTCCCTTCTTTTGGGGAATGCAATTTCTTAGAATCATTAAGGTTAGATAAGAGTGCTAAGTTCATCAAGTCCAACCATCAACCCATCCCCATTATGTGCACTAACCGTATCCCTCATAGTTTTAGCATCCCAAGTGGCTCTTCTGCAAGGGGCAGCGTGCTTCCTCCATCAGCAAAATCCTGAAATCCTTTCAAACCCTTTGCAAAGAAGGTTTGTGCGCTTGGAGGATTTCCCTGTGCTTGCTGCTGTGTGCCAGCAGAAGGAACCTAGGAGGGCAAAATTGCAGAGAAAAATGAAAAGGCAGAAAGAGCAGGAGCCAGCTGGGCTGGCCTCATGTTAAAAGTCAGTAAGAGGAGAGGTGGAGGGGGTCAAAAGACTGAAAGACACAGAAGGGTTAAGTCTTGAATGGAAGAATGGAGACATCAGAGCCAAAGGAAAATAAGAAAGAGCAGGAGGAAAGAGAAGAGGGGAAAATGATGCAAAGCACCCATTAGGTTGCTTTTCCTGAATGCTTTTGGCGGACCTAGGGACAGGAGGTGGTGAAGGAAATAGTGTGAATTATGTATAAGCTCTGCTAATCGTGGGCTGATTACAGTGGGGATGTGTTTGTATCACCTGTGTTGGCGCCTGGAGGGTGTTCCTGCTTGGCTGCCCATCCCAACAAAGCACCAGAAACAGCACTGCCACCCCAAAATGACCATCCCTTTAGGCACAGAAGGGGCAGGTGAAATGTGGGGATATTCCCAGAGACATGTCTCAACCCATTGTTGGTTTGGCATTGGCTTCTTGGGGAACAATGAGATTTGAGGAATCGATGAGCATACAGGGAAGACAAGCACCAATTAGTGTCAATAAACCCACATTTTCCTTGGATGTAGTTTAAAAGTAATTGGACACACAGTGAAGGGTTTTCTCGATGGGGGGAGAACCATGGGACACACCAGAACGCAGCAACATCCCTCAACTTCTGCATGCATTGGTGTTTGCACCTCCTCCCTTGCAGCTGTTCTGTAATTGAAAGCGCCGAGCATGTTACAATGTGCTGCTTTTATTAATGTGTCACTCCTGATTTAAAAGGACATTTCACTTATCTCTTCCTGCCTCCTTCCTTTCATAATTTTTTTTAAGTGAATGTTGCAAGAATTCCCACTGCTCGCTATCAAAAATACCTTTTTTTTCTTTTTTTTTTTTTTTTTTCCCCAGGGATGAAATATAATCAGAGGACTGCATTTCTATAGGTCAGAATCTAATCAGAAGGTGGCATGGCTCATCTTTGGCTATGAAATATGTTTTATTTTAAAAGAGTGGAGGGGAAGGAGAGGAGCTTAGAGCTGGGAGCTGCTTTGGGGCTGTAGAGGTGCTGGCTGGCCAGACGCAAATCCAGTGCTCAGCCCTTTGTAAAACGGTTACAAAAGACTTTCAGGTTCAGCAGTATCTGACATTACTGTTTTCTTCTCCCCTATAATTAAAAAAAAAAAAAAACAAAAATCACAAAGAACAACCAGACCAGGACTTTCTGCACTGTTTCCATAGGGGGTGAGTTCTGCTCTGCTTCTAAGGAGGAAAGGGAAAGATACACGTGGGGTTCTGTGTTGAAACCTGGCAACCTTGTGAGTATGGAAAGTGTGCAACGCTTCATTTTTCAGAAAAAATGGCAAATTTTGGACTTAAAGTGATGTTTATACCTTACACTTATTTTAGCCCATTTGGTTTTTTTGGGTTTTTTTTTTTTTTTTTTTTTTGGTGCACCCCTTTCTGTCTTTGCTTTTCCATCTGATTAAAAGAAAAAATGAACTAGAGGCTTGAAAGTGAGGCCAAACCTTGGAATTTGCTTACAAGCATTCAGGAGGGGGGGGGAATATTCTGTGCGATGCAAATTTACCTTAGATTTACCCAGGGGGAGTCCCTGTGAACCCAAGCAAGGGACTGCTGCCTTGGAAACCCTCCTGTTGCACAATATCAGATGCCTCCATCAGAGACCTGCATATTAAAGCAAAAATGTTTGGGTGGAAGCTGAGGAGAAATCTTGTTGCAAGACCTGGGGGACAGTGCAGCAGGATGAGAACATGACCCTTCCCATAATCACGTTCTGGGGGGCAGAATTGCAGAGCAGAGCCCCTCTAGCTAATGGTTGGGCTGAGCATGGGAAGCAAGCAAATGACCACAGTTTTGACTGCAAAGTACATTTTTCCAGCATTTCTCTGCTCTGACAAAGCATTGGCTGTGATGTCTTAGAAAGCTGAACTGTGGTTTGGAGGGATTTTATTGACACAGTCCCAAAATCCTACAGACCTGCACTCAGCTCTTCTCTGCATCTTCTGCTCACTCATCCTTCTGGGAAATCAGAATTAGGTTTGGGGGTGTGCATCTTGGAGGATGGTGACGCATGGCAGTTCTCCACACTTGGGAAGAAAGAAGGAGAGATGAGTGCTGAGATTCATAAGCATCACCACCAATGATGAATGCACCACTAAGAAGCCCATTTGCAGCTAACAGGGATATGCCAGCATGGCAGAAGCCAATATCAAGAGCTTATTTCCCTGCCAGCAACAGGTGTAAGAGAAAAGGAACGAGCAAGCCCAAATCCAAGCTGGAAGCAGCATCACAGCATCGCTCTCTCACCAAGAAGGGGCTGGGATGTTGCATAGGAGATTTCTGTGGGGATGTGCACCAGAGCAGCAGGTTTTGGATGAGTCCATCTGGATTTCTGCTTTTTTTTTTTTTTTTTTTCTTCTTATCAGTTTGGGTTTATTTTCCCAGCCTGTGTATCTGGCATTTTGGTGGCTGGCTCCTCCACAGGACCAAGTAGCTGCTTCTCCTTGCTTCATGCCCTTTCCCTCTTTCACCATTTTCCTTCTGGTGAGATTTCACTCTGAAATGGGCATCTGTTGCTGGTTGAGCATGGAGGGTTCTGGCCCCTATAGAACCAATGCAAGAAATTGAGAGGTTACAACGAAGTAAGAGTTGGTTTTGCAAAGCACAGAACATCTTATCGCTATGCTTTATTTGTAAGAAGTAGATATCCTCATAGCACTGCCAAGCCTGAATTATCTGCTCTGATGCTTGGATGCTGTTGGTCCAACCCTGAAGGAGCAACTTTGCAGTGGCCCACTTCGGATTTGAGGCTTGGTTTTGAGCAAGGGTTGAGGTGGGAGCTTCAAGGGTTGAGGTATAGCTATGGGACTTCTGCAACATATAGAGGAAGACAGCAAAAAACCAATAATTTTGGATTTTTGAAGCCATTTGGGAGATGGAGTTCAGAGATGTGTGTACAGGGATTCGGATGGGGGTGCTCTGGCTTTGCACTACCATGTGCAAGAGTGGGGCTGAAGCCAGTGCAGAGCACTCAGAAATGCATTTTCACCCTCTTTGCCTCAGTTTACCCACTGAAGAAAAAAAAAAAAAAAAAAAAAAAAAAACAACTACAGGGGCTGCTTTCAAGCCAGGCTGGGGCTGGTGTATCTTAATAACTTGCAGGCGCAAGGGAGAATGCAATCTCAACTCTGTCACCTGTCACTTGTGCTGCTGCTGCCAGCCTTATATAATTGGCTGCTTGATCCATGCCAGGACAGGAGGGAGATGAGATCTTGCCTGGGGGCTGCCCACGTCTACTAGCAAGCAGAGCTCTGCCAGGCACAAAGCATTGCTTTGGTGCTTGTTGATTTCTGTGCCTGATCTTTTGCAAATGTCAAAGGTGAAGCGGCAAAAACAGGGATACGCCCACAAAGAACTTGTGTGACCCCTACATCCCTCCTTTTCTCCCATCTCTGCCAGCCTCAGCTGCCTCCTCTGCAAAAGAATCTCAGTTCCTCCACCACTCGGGGCTGTTTGCAAACCCACTCCTATTTATTCTGCATTGCTTTTCCATCCAATGCAAGCAGCTGTTAAAACAAAATGGATTTTTGCAGTGGAATTTGAGGTGTGCTGCTTGGGAACAGTGCCAAATGGTACTCAGTAAGAGCTCAGATCTGCAGGGCTGTCAATCTGCAGCTGGAGGAGGTACAGCAAACTAAACATGAAATGCAGTCCCCTGCCCTCTTGACCCCAGCTCTGTGCTCCTGCAATGGGTTTGCAGCAAACCAAGAGGAGAGCGATGGAGAGAGGAAATGAAGAGAAACGAGGCTGCAAGTTTCAACTGTGGATCTCAAATCCTGATTGGTCTTTGGGGTTGGGGTTTGTACACCGGTCAGCTTTGAGCTTCCAGAGACAGGTGAGATTTGGGTACCTGCGGGCAAGTTGGGTGATCTTGCAAAGTAAAAGAGAGAGAGAAAAGCAGCAAAAGGGTTTTTCATTGCATTTTAGTGCTGGTAAATATATGTTACATAATATTAGGAGGGTTTTCCCTGGTACTTTTTTTATGCGTTTGGTACATACAATGACAAGATCCGCATATGTAGGGTGTAATCAACTTCTAGTCTTTGAACAGAGCCATTTAATGCCCCCAAAACCACTTAACAAATTTTCGGCATCCTATCCAGCTCTTACATCCCTTTTTTCTCCTCTGTTGCAGCCTACCTGACAGTCAGCATCGAGCCACTGCCGCCTGTAGTGGTGGGTGACGCTGTGACGCTGAAATGCAACTTCAAGACGGATGGAAAGATGCGGGAGATCGTCTGGTACCGGGTGAGCTGGCACCAGCCTCTGCCCTTGGGGATGGGGACATGGAGGCAGTGGTGTGACATGAGGTCAGGGATGATGGGGAGGAGTGTGGCCATCCAGTGCGACGGTGGAAATATCATTTGTGCTGCTGTCCTTGCACAAAGCCAACAAGGAAGTAGCCTGGCTCTTAAAGCAGGGAGGAGAGGGGGGGAAATGAGTTGACAGTCATCTTAAGGTTTTTTCTTTTTTGTATGTTTTACTGTTTGGGTTTTTTTTTTGGGGGCGCCGGGGGGCGGGTTTAGGCTGGCTTTGGTGAGGGTTATGGGTGCAAGGGGTTGGTTGGCACTATCGAAGAATATGGAACTGGGGTTGGCACCATTTGGGATTTTTAAGTTGCAGGTGGCACCATCCGGGTTTCTGAGTTGGGATGGGGTGCCATTTGGGATTTCTGAGTTGGGATTAAGGTCAGCCCCACTGATTTTTATTTATTTATTTATTTTATGTTGGATGGGAAATAGTGCAAAACTGGGCATGTATGGTGCTTTCCTGGGCTTTTCTGCACTCTGCCTTGCCCCAGAGAAACAACTGCAGTGGAAAAAAAACAACCTAACTTATACAGAAAAAAGCAGAAAGTTGCAGGTGGTGAAGATTCAGCTCTTTGGTTTGCTTGCAAAGAAGGAGCTAATGGGGCTGGTGGCGTCAGATGAAAGGGCTGTCCCTTGCTGTAGAAGGTTTTTTCTTGTTCCTGCTGTGTTGTTTTTGCCCCTCAAATGATGAGCTGCTATGCCTTAAAGCTATTCTGCACAGCTGGCAGGGTTTATAAATACAGAATAGTGTTTGTGGTGCCGATGGATATTCTCTTGCATGAGTGTGCTGCGTGCGTTCCCATTGTGCCCTGCTGTAAATATGTGTGGTTAGGTGTATCAACAAAAATATATTTAACTACAAAACAAAAAATTGTTCCAGACCCCTTTTTAGTGACTTGCTCTGGGGCTTTGTCCCCCTTCCAATTTGGGGAGGAGGAGGCTTTTTTGCACGGTGCAATCTTCACCAGGTTTTTGCTTCCCTTTTCCATTCAGTAATATTGGATTAACCCACTTTCCTGCAAGCTGGGTCTGGATTTGCCTAATCCCACTGCGTGGAGGCATGCTCAAGCCCTCGCTGAGGGGACAGCACATGGGGTGGCTGAGCAAACCGCAGTGTGGGATGCTATGGAGAGAGTGGGAGGGGAAAAAATAACCCAGCTTTTATTTTTATCTCCCCAAATCCTCCTATCCTCCAGTTGTTTGGTATTGTTTTGTTTTTGCCTTCCTTGCCTTTTTTTCCTCCTTTCCCAGTGTGCTTCCTGCATTTGTAAATCATTCTGACAGTGCTTTTGTGCTCTGTGCACTGGAGCAGCCCAGTGGAGCAGTGCAGATAATCTTGGGGCTTTGTTTGTTTTAGAGGAAGCAAAGAGCTCATTGGCTTTAAGGCGCAATACTTTGCGGAGGTGAAAGTGGGGTGCATAGGAAGGAGGCAAAAGAGGTGGACTGTGGTGGCAAACTCAGTGGCAGCAGTTGGATGGAAGGCGTTGGAGTGTGTGTAGAATGCATACAGAGTGCGTGTAGAGACCATGAGATGCATACATAGACCATGGGATGCATGCCAACAGGGTGTGTGTGTGTGTAGACCATCAAGTGCATGTGTGGTTCGTGAGGACCATGATAACCCATCAGGGCATATGTGTAGCCTGTGAGGTCTGTACATAACCCATCATATGTTTGTGCAAGCCATAGGGAGCATGCATAGTTCATGGGATGCACACGTAGACTATGAGGTATGTGCATAATCCATCCTGTGTGTGTATGGTTTTATCAGGAGCATGAATAACCAATCAGAGGATGTGCGTAGCCCATAGAACGTGCACGTAGATCAGAGGGTGTTGTACATAATCTATAGTGTGTATGCATAAGCCACAGGGAGGGTGCGTAGCCCATGGGGTGCGTGCCTGACTCATCGTGTTGTAGCTCATCAGGGCGCATGCGCAACCTGTCAGGGATGTCTGTAGTCTATGGAGTGTGTGCATAACCCATGGGGTGCATGCTTAGAAGTGGTTTGTGTGCATAGCGCATTGTGTGTGCCCATGACCCATAGGGAGCGTGCATAACCCATGGGATGTGCAAACAAGACGATTGGTGGCACCTGGGACAAGCAAAGGACATGATACATAGGGGAAGGAGCATGGAGCCACGTAGCTTCTCTGTGGAAAACCACCACTGTGTGCTGTCTGCAGAGGTGTTAATTAACATCCAAACACCCCCATGAATCCTCACAGTAAATCCATCTCCAGTGGGTGTAATTTGCCTGAGAACATGTGCAAACATGGTTGGAACCCCCGGCTTCTGTCTCGAATCCTCTAAGACCTTTCAGGAGGTGAGATGGCAGCATCCTTGCAAACGAGCTTGTAATGAGCACTGGAAGACACCGAGCTGTCAAACTGTTGGCTGCCTCTGATTGCAGCATCTCAGGGGTTGTACTGGAGACCTGATTAGTGTGGCCACTGCCACACCACAGCGAGTGATGGGGAGGGAGAAAATTACTTTTCGCAGCAGTGCAGAGCTCTTAAACAAAAACAAACAAACAAAAAAAAAAGACAGCAAAGAGAAGGAAGAAAATCCTCTTGGTCGTGTGTTGGCTCTGCACAGGTTGCACACGGCCAGGGGCTCAGATGACGAGAGGCCAATGGCATGGGATATTTTAGTGGTTTTGGCATGGTTTTGGTGGTGGATGAGTTGTGGGCATGTTGCTTTGATGGAGCAGTGCAGCTCCTGACTGGTGTTTGTCCTGGGGACATGCAGCACTCAGCACTGGGGTGTCCCTGGGTCAGGTGCAGGTGGCTTTCCCCCATTTCATTAACTTGTTGCTCAGGGTAATTAGCAAGAAAGAAAACAGCAGGAAGACAGGGATTGGTATTGTAGTGTCCATACACAGGCATTGTTCCCCCTGGCACTCTTGGTGCATGGGCATTGCTTCCCGTTGCATCCACAGTGCATGAACACTGCTTTCTGTAGCACTCAAAGTGCGTGGGCTTTGCTTTCTGTGACAGGCAGAGGCCAATGTGTTCCAGATGTTGGCAGCACATGATCAACAGTATCAACAGTGACACTGCGTGGTCCCCATAGGGGCTACCACTGCCCATTACGAGCAATGTGACACCATGGCCATTCCCCAGTGTCTCCTAGTGACAGCAATAAAGCCACCATGGGCTCCAGGGGAAGGTGACGGCGAGATACTAAAAACACTGCAAATTTTTGGGGTGTTGCACTCCAAATTTTTCAGCCGAAGCAAATCTATTGCAATTTATAAGCTTGCTCCTGTTTTGGGACAAGCCACTGGTTTTATAGCTGCAGAGAAATGCTCTGAATTACGAGCACAGTGCTGATGGAGAGATCTTGGGACAGTAAGTGAGCATGGGCTGACTTGTGCCATTCATCTCCATGCTGGCTGGGTCGGTTCTGCCGCTCAGAGGTGATAATTTAAATGTCAGCATGGGTAACTATTTTAATTCCTCAAACTCAGGCAGGGAGACAAGGTCACATGCAGCAGCACAGTAGATTGAGAGCCAGCAGCGTACTCTCTATTATGGCTCCGGCTTCAGGGAGCATCCCAAAACTATACGTGACCCTTCTGCAGTGTGTGTAATGCTCATCTGTACGTGCATGCATTCTGTATGCAGCATCCCAATGTCACTGCTCCCTTTGGGGAGCATGGGGGATGGAGATGCTCTTTTGGGGATCAATCCATCCCATTTTTGGGCAAAGAACTCAACCACTCAATTTATTTTCCCCCAGTAGTGCTTTTGGGTAGTCTTAAGCAAAAAGCAAGGCAAGGACCAGAGGGTGAGAGCTTGGGATGCATAGCACCTCCCATCCTTTTGCAATCCAGCTTTTCCTCCAAAGTGCCTTCCTCCATCCCTTGGTCCCCATCCATCACAGTGGGATGCTTATCGAGCATCCCGATGAGCGGCTCCAGTAATATTAAGGGGGTGGCTGTGTTTTGGGGGCAGTAAGCAGCTGGGTCACCGCAGAGGTGAGAGCAAACGAGGGAGAAGCAGGAGGGAGCAGAAGGTTAATGTCTCTCGGCACAGTGGCAATTGTTGAGCTTTTGTCAGGAATAAGATCTATGCTGGGGTTTATAAATAATGCAGCAGGCAGCCTGCAGCCTCAGGCTGAGCTCTGTGCCAGTGCTGTAAATGCACTTTTTCCTCTCCCTGCACCCCTTCTGCAGGAGGGGCTGCTTGGAGCTGGGGCTTGCAATTTGGAGCGATCACCACTCAATGCTGCCAAACCCCCCTCACCCTATTCTAAATCTACTGCTTTTACGCCCTGTAGATTCTCCAGCGATTTTTCTTCTGTAGCTCCTCTCAGAAAAAGCAAACCTGACCCTAGGGTGCAGATAAAAGGCTGTAAGTAGGTCTAATCCCCGGAGAGAGACTGTTTTGTGTGCCTTTTCAGAGGAGCCTGTTAGCTGCCTGTAATCCTTAGGGACCCACAGAGCTGCCATCCCTCCTCAGGGGACCATGGGGGCTCCCAGGGGCAGCGATGCCTCTGCTTCCCTGGTGCACTGCTCTGCTCCATTTGCTTTACGTGCATCTGGCTAGATATGGAATCCATCCCTCTTGCAGTGCAACTTGGCCATAGCGTGGGGATAGCACCAGAACCCAGTATAAAAAAAAACAAAAAAACGAAAAAACAAAAAAACAAAACATCGACACCCTGATTCAGAGTATCCCTCCTTTGGCAGTGACCAGGCTCAGTAGTAACATAAAATAGGGGAAAAAAAGTGCAACTTAGACATCTGGAGTGCAGCATTTCGGCTGGTCTAAGCACCATGCTACGGTTGCATCTAGCGATTGCAGCTGCGGGATTGGTGCAGCAAGTTGAGGGTAGCACGTTTATGGCATGCAGCTGTTTCAGAAAAAGGAATGGATTTTACTAAATCCTTTATGTATTTATTTGATTTCTTCTTTCATTCATTTATTTTCTGAGATGCTTTTTTATCTCCGAAATAGTGCCTGGAAAACCCCCATGGACATTCCACTAACAACTTTGGTACACTGAGATCCAAGTGTGGTGCTGAGATTTTTTCTCCTTTGCCCAAACCTCCCCGAACCCAGTCCAGGGCATAAATAAGATTTGGGGCGAATGCGATCTCTCCTTGAAAACTTCTCCTTTCCCCACAGTGGCCAGAGATTTATGGCTCCAGCAATTCTTTGTGTTGCTCTTTATCCCACGTCCATAGGAGAATGTATTTTCTCTGTAATAAAAGTGTCAGCAAATAAATCTATGGAGACAGTTTTACTGACAGCATGTTTTTCCCTCCTATGTATGATAAAAAGGGGGGAGAGATAAAATCTGGAACAAAAGTTGTTTTTTTTCCCAAGCAGGAAGGAAAGCACAAGGCGAGAGAGCATGAAGATGCTGCTCTAGGGTTTGTCACTACACTTCTGCACCTGATGCCTATTTTATTTCAAAAAGGACTTTTTTTTTTTTAACTTTCCAGTGTCTTGATCTGAGCTGCTGCAGCCTTCCAAATCTCTGTGGCCAAGATGCATTGCTTCTGCTTTTTTTTGCTTTTTCTTTTGTACTAAAACATTACAAGTGGCAGTGGAGAAGGATACACCTCCTCTATGGTCCCATCAAAAAGCTTTTTTCCAATTAGGAATGCCAGTCCTAGGGAGCAGCTGGGGAGGTGGGTGATGGCATAGCCTTTCAACTGCTGCAGTGATAACCAGACAGAAACTGGAGGATTTTGCTTAATGAGATTTATAGCTGGGGTTTTGTTTGTAGGTCACTGATGGCGGCACAATCAAGCAGAAAATCTTCACTTTTGATGCAATGTTCTCCACCAATTTCTCACACATGGAGAACTACAGAAAGAGGGAGGACCTGGTCTACCAGTCCACAGTGCGGTAAGTTGTTCTGACGCTGCTGTCCAGCTTGTGTCACATCCTCCAACATGCTGGCTGCTTCTTAATACTTTTTTAAGGAATTTTTCCCATATTGGGCTGCTTGAGGGTATTAAGTGAGGTGCAGGGACAGCCTGTCCAGGGAGGTGGTGGAGTCACCATCCCTGGAGGTTTTCAAGATGCGTGGAGATGGGACATGGGTAGTGGGCATGATAGAGGTGGGTTGGAGTTGGGCTGGATGATCTTAGAGGTCTTTTTCAACATTAGTGATTCAGTGATTCTATAAGTCAGTACTTTTCTTCTTCGTTCATCTGTGGGGATATGGTGACCCCAGGAATCTTGCTAATGAGATAATTGCACGTGCTGGGAAATTACCTTTTTTTGCTGTCTTTCCTGTGTTGCAACCACTCCAAGGAAATGGTTCTATTGCAGAGCATTGTCGCCAAAGAGCCAGGGTCTGTCCCCAAGGTCTTGCATGTCCCTGGGGGAATGGGTATTGTGGGTGGAAATTTCAAAGGTTGAAATAAGCTGGAGAAAAAGACAATTGTGTGTGTGTGTGTGTGTGTGTGTGTGTGTGTGTGTATATATATATATATAGAGAGAGAGAGAGAGAGAGAGAGAGTAATATATAAAAATAATTATTATTTATATAAAAGCAGCGCAAGAGCTCATCTTTGTGTTTCTTCCAAGTGAAAATCACTTGCAAGAGTGTCAGCTTTATTATTAATTACATGCTTGTTTTTTGCTGATGTTGTAAAAACAAAACTGAAGCCTGAAAAAAACATCAGGGGGAGACTTAATTTAAGCCAGAAATGCTGAAGCAAAGTATTTATTTTCATGATTTTTTTTTTTACTTTGTTTTCCTTTTAAGTTAGAATTTGCTAATCGTATTTCAAAGCTTAGTTTTCCAAGTGCCAGGTAACAAAGTTCCTATGTGTGGGAAAGAAAATACAGTCAGTTTCTTGAGGCACCACAGTGCTTCAAGCCTGCAAATGTCCACAGTACAGAAAGGGCTTGGCATGGTTTATCCCTTAGGTAAGCATCCATGCCTAGCTGTATGCAAGCATGATATTCTAATCAATTTTTTAATATGAATTTTGTTGGGGGGGGCCAGGATAATACTCGAGGGGGGGCAGGCAGGGCGGTGCTCATGAAGGTGTTCAGAAGATGCAAATGAATTGCTCAGGATGCTTGGGTGTTGCTGAGGGGATGCTCAGGAGTTGCTCAGAGGATGCCCAGGGAATACCAGGATGATAATTCCCTCCTTGAGTTTTGCTGCTCTGTGTAGCTCAGGCTCACTTTGGTTGCCTTGCAAATTTCTGACATGACTAATTACTGTTTGGAGGATGTTTTGGAGGCTTTGCTAATGGATTACACATTCCCTAACTTGACAACCTTGTTTTCCTGCCATAACACCAGTGTTTCTGCTCAGTGTGGATTTAACCACTGGTCTTCAGCAGGCAGCACCGGCAATTTAAATCAGAATAAAACGTTCCTCATGCACAGAGCAAGACCCCAGCAATGGGCAATCCTTGAGCCATCCTATGGGGATGAAGATGTACCAAATTCACCCTCTTTAAGGCACGTTGACCCTAACAGTATTTTGTCTCAAAAACCTCCTTTTTTTTTTTGTGGATTTTTTTTCTTTTTATACGTGTTGTAGAACTAATACAATTTGAGAGCAGAAAATTCTGCTGCCCTAGAATTGAGCACTTAAAAGCATCGGTAATTGTCAGTGCATCGCCTACAAATCATCTGAATTACCATGCAGTCCAGGATGTTTGCGCTAGAAATATTTGTACGCAATTGCCTTTTTGCAGTGGAAAGCAGCAACGTGCCTTGAACTCTGAGAAAAGAGCTGTTTCTCAAAGGGTATGAAAAGAGCCCATTTTCTGAATCGCTGGCTTGATACTTTTTTGGGGGTGAGGGGGTCTCTCCTTGTGTCTTCTGGTTTTGGTGGCTGCTTCAGCAGCTCGTAAAGTTGCTTTTTGAATCTATTGAGTGGTATTTCAGTGGATTTTGACCAAAGAAAAAATTAAAAAAAAAAAAAAAAAAATCCTCTAGGGAGGAGAGAGGTGTGTTGTAGGGCATCCTGCTCACCCTACATTGAGCATCTGCATGGGATACCAGCCTGGCTGCAAGGGACAAAGGGTGCAGTGGGGCATCACTAGGGCTTGACAGTTCTATCCTGTCCTGTCTTCCATCCTGTCCTCTCTGTTCTAACCTATCTTATATTCGGTGATCTTTGTAGGTCCCTTCCAAACATCCCATCCCTCTGTCTAGCAGGGGTGGATCCTTATCCTTGGGATTATAGCTGCAGAAACCCTCAACGTGATCCAGTTGGGACCATTTTTTCCCCCCAAATCTAGATCTCCAAGTAAGCTTAGAGATCTCAAGCCACTTCAATAGGACAGGCCTGAAATGGAGCGGAGACTGAAATCATTCCAACTGCTTCTCCCTTCCCTCTTCTCTGCTAACCAAGCATGCGTGCATGGGTAATTAGAGGCTGCAACAGATGGCGGAGGCTCAGTTGAGAGTAACACGGCCGTTAAAAGGCACTGCCAAGCGACTGCTCACGTCAGCGGGGGCTTGTTTACGCTAGCAGGGCTTTTGCATGGTAGTAGGCATGGGAAGGCAGCCAGAGGCTTCCAGCGAGGAGCTGCTGAGTCCTGCTTGCCACTCTGTTTCCCCCATAAGCTGGGGAAGCCCTGCAAAGTGCATGCCTGAGTGCTGCAGAAAATCCATTTTGGGGGCTGGAAGTTTTTTTTTGTTTGTAAAACTGGGACTAGACAGATGATACTCTTGCTTGGATGTCCCAATGGGAGGCTGTGTGGTGGTCCCATCCCAATTTTTGCAGCAGGATGCTGCACTGGTAGGTGGCTCTTTGCAGCTGGTTGGAGTATTTCCTCCTGTACTGCATTCCTCTACTGTTTTTTGAATACATGTAAAAATCTAGATGGCATATAGATCAAAGCATGCCCTGCATAGGAACATGCTTGCTCGGAATTTGTGCTTTTGATGCTTCTATCCAGTGCACTTTTCCATAGCTGTGGCATTGCCCAGCTGGAAACGGGGGTCCATAGCATCTGAGCCTTTCCCATAAGCATTTTGGAAACATTTAATGTCTGTGGTTTGCAGTTTTTTGCTCTCAGCAGTGCCTTTACTTCCTGTGAGCTTCTTCTTTCATTAATGCCATTACTTACTTTCCTGAGGAGCTGCCAGTGCTGGTAAACTCCAGCTGCTAAACTGCATTACACAGCTCACTCCTGAAGCCTTTGCAGTTATTAATAGTTATCGATCTACAGCTCATTTCCATCACTGTTAGCAGGATGTTCCTTGCTATGGATGAGGGAAGCTGGAGTAAGGGCTGGCAATGAGTCCCCTCTGTCCTTCCCAGCCTCCCCGAGGTTCGCATTTCGGACAATGGCCCCTATGAGTGTCACGTCGGCATTTATGACCGAGCCACACGGGAGAAGGTGGTCCTGGCGTCTGGTAATATATTCCTCAATGTGATGGGTGAGTGCAGCAATGATGTGATGGTGGGGATGATGAGTTGGTGACAACGTGGTGGTGGAAATGATGTTGAGGTGGTGGGGATGATAAGGTAGTGATGACAGGGTGGTGGGGACAATGAGGTAGTGACAGCGTGGTGGTGGTGATGATGTGGTGGCAGTCATGACTAAACAATGATGTGATGGTGACGATAAGGAGTGATAGGTGAGTGAGCAGTTGGGTGGGGATAGAGGGGAACCTTAGGAGGGTCAGACCCCATGCTCAAACCACCACCAAGACATTACGGTGATGGTTCAAGGGGTGACCTCCAGCTCATATTTTCCCAGTTTGCAACCCCAATGAATTGCAGGGAGTCAAAGAGGTGATGCTGGAGATGGGATGGGGACACTGTACTCACTCTCTAGCTTTTCATCTCCAATGCAGCTCCGCCAACATCTATCTCAGTGATTGCTGCTGACACACCAGCGCCCTTCAGCCGCTACCAGGCACAGAACTTCACCTTGGTGTGTGTAGTGTCCGGTGGCAAGCCTGCCCCACTGGTGAGAATTTGCTTCTGAATATATCTGTAGGTCGGGTCCATGCAATCCTTTGGCAGAGAACAGGGGATCGGAGAGAGAGATGCTTTGTATATGTACACTCACTGTGACCTGACAGTTAGACTCAAAGATCTTTGTAAGTCCCTTCTAGTTGAAATTATTCTATTCCATTCTAGCCTATCCTACCCTATTCTCTGTTCAATGATCTTTGTAGATCTCTTCCAACTATTCTATCCTATTCTCTATTCAGTTGTCTTTGCAGATCCCTCCCAGCCATTCCATCCTCTGTTCTTTTCTATTCTGTTTTCTCCTATCCTGTGACCAAAATTGTTTCTGACCTATCTTAAATTGTACTTTTGTTATTACACACATGTTGTCCCTAGATGTCCAACAGGAAATTCTGCTATTTAATGTTTAGTATATGGATTTTTACATATATATTAATACATTCAGTGTCAAAGCAAAGGCAATTCCTGCCCGTTAGCACCATAACATGTTTCTGCAGAGCTCTGGGGACTCACAGCTGCCCAAGGGAATGGCCCAGGAGGTAGCCCAGTGCCACTGCCATGTGCTCCCTATCCCTTCTGCCCCCTCCACAGGTATATTTCAAGCGCGATGGGGAGCCCATTGAGGCCACTCCGCTGCCAGAGCCACCAGCTGCCACTGGGAACTGGGCACCTCGCAACCTCCTACACCGTGACCTGGATGACACCAAGGTGCCCCAGTTGCTGGCCGAGGGAGAAATGGGGGGCGGGCCCCCCAACACCGCAGAACCCCCGCGGGGGCTGACAGCTGAGCGGGGTCCCACCACTGAAGCCATCCCCGAAACTGTGGTGAGCAGGGAGTTCCCACGCTGGGTGCATGTGGCGGAGCCCATTTACTATTTCCGCCACACACACGTGCCCATCAGTGATGGCACAGTGGAGGCACGGGCCACCCTCACCTGGACCCTCAACCCCCAAATTGACAACGATGCGCTCTTCAGTTGTGAGGTGAAGCATCCGGCGCTCTCCATGCCCATGCAGTCAGAGGTGACTCTCGGTAAGGACAGCAGTTGTGGTTGGGTGAACTTCTTGGTTTTCTTCATGCATTTATTGCAATTTGGGCTTTAATGTTTAGTACGGGAGTGGGGAAGGTATATTTTTGCTTTTTCTCCAGTTATTGCATTAACTGCATGTTTTTTCCTTTCTTTCTTTTTTGCATTTGTGTTTATTGCCTGTTTTTGCATCTCTCTTTTTTTGTTTATTGCAACTATACCTGTGTAATTTTTTGGTCTTTGTTGCAATGTTGTATTTATTGCCTTTTTTGTTTTTAATTTTGCATTTATCACTTTTTAAACTTTTAATTTATTGCAATTCTGTATTTATTGCCTTTTTTACTTTTTTTTTTTTTTTTGCTTTTCTGCACGTATTCAATTTTGCATTTGCTGCTCATTTTTGCTTTTTCACATCTAGTACACTTTTGAATTTGTTGCTTGTTTTGCTTTAGCTTTTTCTGGAATTTTTTTTTGTTTGTTTTGGTTTTTTGCATTTCTTGCTTTCCTCCCCCCCCCCCAGTCTCCCCC
>NW_024885350.1:45178-60686 GCF_019232065.1 Centrocercus urophasianus
CCCCCCCCCCCCCCCCCCCCCCCCCACTTCATACACCCAAGAATCAAAACAGCGTGATGTATAGAGCTGCATGGTGATATGAGGAGGTGATACCAGGGCTCCCTAGAAACAGAGGCACCTTAAGGGAAGGACTGCTGTTTTTTGTTTGTTTTTTTTTTTTGGGGGGGGGGGGGGGGGGGGGGGAAGTCTGTCAGCTGCAGAGACATTTTGGTATGTGCCATAGAGGAAACAGAGTGGGGTGAAATTCATTTTGGCTAGGAAATGACTTCAGTTATGAAGGCATCCTCTAGCAGCTGTCTATCAATCTCATCAGCCAACAGGGTACTTGCCTACCTGTCCATTTGGCCGTCTATCATCTGTTCATCAATTACCCAACAGTCTGCCTCCCCAGCTGACCAGCACCACATCAAATCGTCGTTCACCCCAATCAAGGGCTGATGACCCTTTTCTCCCCATCCCTTTTTGTTGCAGTTGCTCCCAAGGGCCCTAAAATCATCATGACCCCCGTGAGAGCACGGGTTGGAGACACTGTTCGGATCTTGGTGCAGGGCTTTCAGGTCAGTGTCCCCATGTGGTGTTGTCCATGTTGCCATGGGGTGATGCTGTCCCTGCATCCATTCCAGCACTTCAAGTTTGCCATGTGGCCATAAAGCTGGGACAGTGGAGGCCAGGCTTGAGGGTCACAAAACCCACCCTGCTGTCCTCTCCATGCAGAACGAAGTCTTCCCTGAGCCCCTCTTCACATGGACCCGTGTGGGAAGCCGGCTCCTGGATGGCAGTGCCGAGCACGCCGGGAAGGAGCTGGTGCTGGAGCGAGTGCCGGCTGAGCTCAATGGCTCCATGTACCGCTGCACTGCACAGAACCCACTGGGTTCCACTGACACCCACACCCGCCTCATTGTCTTCGGTACGGCATTGCCCCTCCCCCACATGTCCCCTTTCCTCTTTCCTCCCTCTTAACCCATTTCTCTGCTGGTTCTTTTCCTTAGAAAATCCAAATATTCCCCGAGGAACAGAGGACTCGAATGGTAAGTGGTGGCTGGAGGTGAGGTGAGTCTAAGAGGTGGTGGCCCCATGAGGTCAGGCTGGAAGGGGCTCTGAGCACCTGATCGAGCTGTAGGTGGCTCTGTTAATTGCAGGAGAGTTGGACAAGACAGCCTTAAAGTGTCTCTCCCAACTCAACTGATAGTATGATTCTGTGATCAAGATGGGAATCCCTGAATTCTCCATCCCTTTTCTCCTCCTGCCTAGGTTCAATTACCAGCCACCGCAGCTTCAGACTAGTTTTGGCACTCACCCTAACAGTGATCCTGGAGCTAACGTGAAGCTTCACTTGCCTGTTCCTCTGTACAGTTCCACCTGTCGTTTACACCTCTGCCAATTGGTTCTCTTTTTTTCTTTTTTTTTCTATGCTATTTACAGTCTCAGTCTCTTTCTGTTTGTGTCTTGGCTTCCTTGGACAATTTAATTAAAAGAAAAAAAAAAAAACCTCCCTCTGTAGAAGGCTGCACTGAATGTTTTGTCCTCCTGTGTGTAGAGAGCTTGGATTGGGAACTGAAGGAACATCTGAGGACTGGCCTGGAGTACCTAAGACCACCTTGGGGTACCCAAGACTGCCATGGGGAACCCAGTGGCTTTCCAAGGTCTGGGAGAGGAACACAGTTATGCTATGATGCCAGGGCCCAAAGTCTATTGGAAAGGAAGCAGTAGGGACCATGTCCCTCCATTTATACCAACTCTAGTGCACGCTCAGGCTGGTAGAAGGGATGATCCTGAGCCCACTGCACTACTGCACCAGGACTCAGCTCCATGGCACAAGCTGTGCGCGTGACCAGCATGAGTGCCACTGGGGATGTAGACCCTAAAATAACTGTGCCCCACACCACTCTTCTGGTGCTAAGCCAGCCCTATGCAGGCATTCACTCCCCTACCTTTTCCTCCAGGAGCTTAATTCTGAAGGATTAGCCAGCAGCCGTGCAGCACTTCAGCTTCCCAAAGCCCCATACTAGTGCTAAGTATTATTACTATTATTACTATTATGATTAATTATTATTAAGCAGATTCACTTCCTACCACTCACCATTGCCAGCAATTTCCAGACCTCAAAGGAACTGAATAAACACACAGTGGCTCAGGAGTCGCTACTGATGTACAAAACCATTCAGCACCATAGTTTCGGCTGGAAGCTATGCAGGGATGAGTTTGCTCCAGAGGCCCTGGATGGATGGGAATTAGGAGGATTAGCAGCTCTGCTTTCATCCTGAAGCAAAAAGAACCAAGCATCCGAATCCCTGCCAGGAAGAAAAGATGCCAGCTGCTGAATCCTCGGCTCTACAAACCAGCTGCCCTCTGCTCCAAAGTAGGTTACAGACACTTTCTGTATCTGTTTAAGATGAGAACCTTTCTTTTCAGGGAAACCCATGCTATTTGGGTTACCCGCCTGCTATAGACCATGCAGCACGATTCCTGATGGCACAGATATTGCTTGCTAGGTCAGAAATGCAGCAACTCCAGTTGCAATCCGGGGCTCTCACCCAAATGAAATTAAACAACCATTATGCCTGCTCACTGTGAAAATGGGGATTTGCAGACCCCCAGATCTCTGTTTAAATGCAGCGTTATCACCTGTAACCATGGAAACAGGCATAACGAAGCCGTCACCCACTTCACTGCACCAGCTTCAGAGAAGTACCACCACTGGAAGAGGATCGATGAGCTGATGGGCTCAGCATCCCAAATCTGATATCCATATGGGACACTTGGCTCTTTCCTTGTTGATTATGATTATAGAATCATAGAATTGTTAAGATTGGAAAGGACTTCTAAGATCATCAGTTCCAACTGTAGATCATCTATTCCAATCATCAACCCGCAACCCACCCATTATGGCAGTATCTGTCAATGTGCAGAGAGAATGAAGATTGAGACCACGTTATTACTAGTACAGCCTAAATGATGACCAAAGGAACACATAAAACTCTCACTTTGGGCAGAAATGGCTGATTTGATTTTGTCTCACCGAGTGTTAAAGCAGCTGTATCACTTCATCTGCCATATGAGCAGTCGTGATGGAATCATAGTATCATTAAGGATGGGAAAGATCACTATGATCATCAAGTCCAAACATCAATGTGTTAGAGGGTGACACAGAATGGTATCGCCTCACCAAATGCTCCACATATAACCTGGGCCCGGCCATCGCCTCCTGCACCCTTATCCTTCACCTGCTGCAATTCTACATGGAATTATGAAGGGCATCGATTAAATCCCGTCTCTCTCCCCACCAGACTCCTGTTGTTGAGGATCTGACAGTGAATAATGCAGGAGAGCGCGAGGTTACAGAGCTGCTCTGCTTGGTTCATTATTGATGAGAGCTGACAGATCTTCCACTGACAATCTGCCTAAGAGATACGATTAGCTTGTGAAAAATTAATCACACTTCTTAGGGATGATGCAAGCTGAAAACCCCAAGGACTGGCATTATCCATGTTCCCTAATTTCAGTGGACTTTGAAACGGTTTTAGCAAAATTTGGAGGCAGCAATTACATTCAATTAGGGTGACAAGAGCCAGGACATCACCTCAGCTTGCAATGGCTATGTTCCCTGCTCCAGCACAATTCCTGCAAGGTTCTTAGTCCTTCTAAGCCCTACAAAAGCAAATGATGAGAGAAACCACACGCTGCAGTATGCCCCAGGGTGGGGCTTTGGTAGCCTATGTGTCAAGGATGCAGCACGTCCAACACTGGGAAGCCCCCAGGTTTGGGGGATACGGGATGCGGACACAAAGGCAGGGATGTGTCATGTGCAAGCAACAGCCTCTTCAGTGCCCTCCTGCCTCTGTTCTATCGTTACTGGACACAGCTACTTGGCTGAGTTCACAGGGCTGCTTACAAAGGCACATGTAATTCATGTTCCCTGCATAAGGAGCCCTCTAGGCAGATCTTAGTGCTGATTAACAGTCACAGCAGCAAGAGATGAGAAACCCCAGGGTCACATCTGTATACAGGTGGATGGACTCTGAATGACACATACAGCCAATTAGCCAAGCCCCAAAATGCACCCTGGCCTCAATGCACACACAAATACAGAACAGTCTTGAAAAACAGAGTACTGCACAAAGCAGAGTGGTACTGCAGCCTTGAGCTCATGATTGATGAAACCTGGTTCCACGAGACTGCAGTGGTGCCTCAGTTTCCCCATCTCTCAGGTAAGAAACTAGCACTGATTGTCTCCCACACACCCATCACAGTTTTTAGTATCACAAGTTGTCATTTTCCCAGCAAATCCTTACAGCATCAGGACTGAGTTTGCACAACACCCACATTTTAGCTGGTTTGGTTGTGCTTTTTTTTTTTTCCTCCATTTGAAAGAGTTCGTGCTGTTCTTTACCTCCTCAGCTCGTGCAGGACCTCGCTCCTTTGCATCTCTCAGTGCAGAGAAGTGCCCCTGGGGGAAAAGGAAGTTCATGGTTTCCCTTTGAATTCAGCCCACTCAGCAGAGGCTAGTGGGGGATGCCATGCGTAGGATGGCCCAATAGCCCTTCTTTCCTCCCCATGCGGATGCACAATTCCCCAGATTTTTCAGAATTCAGATGGGAATTGCTCACGCTCATGACATTTTGCACGAGAAGTAGGAAAAATGTATGATGTCTGTGCCTTGGTTTCACCTCTGGCAACTCCCATCCTTGCATGCATCCTGATAAGCCTCGATGCAGCACTCACCCCTTCAAAATGATGGCTCACACCTCTCTAGTTTCTCCCTATACCATTTTTCTTCCCTCAGCCCAATGATTTTGCTTTCCGAAGCACATCCTCCTGCTACGCACACCATAACTCCAGCCTGCAGTTCCTTTTCCACCTCCACCCCAGCTCTATTTGCAGTAGTTTGCCCTCCCCAAGACTCCAGCCCCTCTCCCCATGGCTCGTAATCCATCTGTCACTTTCAGGCTCACCACCAAATGAGTTTACACAGTGGCTGTTGGGATACTTCCTGTCACCCTTTGTTAGTGAGTGTGCTGCCAAATTATTCATCTGGTGGCGCAGAGCAGCTGCTCTGCGTCGGAACAAAGGTCTGCCCAGCTGCGGGCTGTCTCCTCCCTTCTTTCCCCGTGCTCAGCTTTCACCTGGCTTCACCCCTCAGGGAGACAAAACAGGGAAATGAAACCTTTCTTGGGTCAAGGAAGTTGTTTTTCCCTTCCAGCACTATTAAATAGTAAAAAGCAATGGAGCGAAGCAGAAGTGGCAGGATGCATGGAGGACATACATTCCATCCCATCAGGTTTGTGCTTCCTTATGTTATCCCAGAGTCTCTTTGTTTGCCAAGCTCTGTGTCACAGCTCCCTGCTAGTGACACTTGAGCCCTCCCTGTCCCACCTTGCTCAAATACGATGAGCTCCTATGCAAACCTCCTGTGTGCTCAAAGTCACCTTGCCCCAAGCTCCTGGCAGGTTCCGCTGGGGGCTCAGCAATCATTAATCGGATTCTTCACATTCTCAAGTGCTTGGCACAGAAAAATGGGACAGTGGGTAACTGTGCTCTGGCAGTCCGACATGCAGCTGACTGGCAAGCTGATCCTTTCTGCCGCCTCTCTGCTCCTGCTGACTTTGGCATACAGATTTTACAAGTCCCGCTCAGCACCTGGAGGCAACAACCCAACATCCGATGCTTGCAGAGAGAAGGGGAGAAGGGAAAATGCAGCTCCGGATGGGCAGAATGTGGAGGGTCTGCGGCACAGGTGGGTGTTTGGGGCACGGAGTGGCGGTGATGCCCAAGCGAGCGTCCCAGATCCATGGCAAAAGAGAGAGAAAATTCTGCCAGCGAGTGAGAAGGAAGACGGAGGGGAGGCAAAATCTCACGGCATAAGGGGTCTGAATGAAATGCTGAATGGGAGCAAGGGTGGTGGAAATGGACACAGTGTGCTTGTCCCACACATTGCGCTTCCTAACCAGATGGCAGGGGATAGAGGCGCACAAAGCACCGAGCAGGATTTGGCCAGAGGAATCATCAGCCAGGAGGGGAGCAGTGGCACAATCCAGACCCTTAATGTCACCTCGGAGCTGGGGGTAAAGATAACAGCAAGCTATAAGGAAGCAGATACCTCCTACTCTTTTTCCTCGATTGCAAAGATCGAGGTGGAGGAGAGCTATATCGCTGAGAAGAAGACAAAGGATGGAGACAGGCGGTTGTCTCCTGGCCTTAAAGGTAAAGTCTATGACTACTATGTCCAGTCCATCTCCCATTCAGTATCTACAAAAAAGTCTCTTCCACCTGCCTCTATGGGGACAGCCTTGCGCTGCAGCTCAGAGCAGGTAAGGGAAGAGTTGCAGTGCTTGGAGTGGGTCAACACAGAACAACAAAGATTGGAGTGGCTCAGCGAAGAGCTGCAGAGATCAGAGGGGGTCAACAAAAAGCTACAGAGCTTTGCCACTCCGCTCGCTGAGACTCACTCCCAAGAAACAACTGTGGCATTGCAGGACCCTACCACCTCTCTTGTTGTCCCATCAAATGCGGAGAGCTTAGAGAAGAACCCCAAGCCCCCGGCTCCCACTCGCAGCATCAGCCGTAAGAACAGTATCCTCCAGATTGCAGAGAACTCTCACCTCCAGCTGCCTATGGATGGGTTCTGCATCACACCAGCCAGCGTGCCACCAGCAAGCCCTCAGCCAGATCTGGTGGGCAAAGCCAACTTCTTCCAAACATCACCCTCCTCCCTAGACACCCGTTTGGACCTGGGGAACTGCTACGAGGTCCTCTGTAGGGCCAAGGCAGAGAAGCTAGGCTTTCTTCAGGAGGCTGCCTACAAGGTCATGAGTGACAACTACCTACAGGTGCTGAGGACGCCCTCCATCTACTGCTGCCTCAACGCCAGTGAGCGGGATCTCATCCTTCAGCGCAGAATGAAGGGGAAGATGTGTGTTGTTGTGGCAGACATCAGCACGCATGAGCTGGGCCTCTATGCTAGCCGACTCTGCTGCTATGATGACAGAGGGGACCGCTGGCATCACCTTTGCCACATGCCACCAGAGGTAGTCTCCCAGGGGTGTGCCATGTGCAGCATGTTCAACTACCTCTTTGTGGTAGCAGGCTGTGAAGGCTTGGGCCGCACACCTTCCAACCGTGTCTTCTGCTACAACCCGCTGACCGATATCTGGAGGGAGATCTGCCCCTTGAACCAAGCACGTCCTCACTGCAAACTGGTGGCCTTGGATGGTTACCTCTATGCCATCGGTGGAGAGTGCCTCTATACAGTGGAGCGGTATGACCCACGGTATGACCGCTGGGTCTTCGTTGCTCCACTGCCTCATGACACCTTTGCTGTAGCCCACATGGCCACAGTGTGTGATGGGGAGATCTATGTGACGGGGGGCACCTTGCGCTATGTGCTGCTGCGCTACATAGCCCGTGAGGACATCTGGACAGTCAGCCCAGCTGGAGGCGGCAAGGACAGGACAGTGGAGATGGTGAGCGTCAATGGTTTTATCTACCGCTTCGACCTCAATTGCAACATGGGTATTGGCGTCTATCGCTGTAGAGCCAAGGCCAAGTTGTGGTATGAATGTGCCACCCATGCCAAAGCCTACCCAGCCTGCTTCCAGTGTGCCGTGGTGGGCAGCCTGGTGCATTGCATTGGTCGCCACTTCCACATCCGTTTCTTGGCTGACCCCATCTCACCGCGCTTTGGGACCAAGGAGCTGCAGCCTTTCCCTTCACCCCGGGGTAGCCTGATCCCAGCTGTCCTGGTGCTGCCATGGGCAGGGATGGAGCAGACACGGGTCTGAAACACCAATGAGATTGTGATAACCAGGTAACAGAAGTCACCAACCTTCACTTACAGCTTTCTATTGGATTAACGCTATTGGGATAATGTCACAATCATTTACCTTCCACTGATGGACCAATGCCATCCGGACGAGGCCACCACCTCATCTTCCCATTCCCTGTAAATGGAAAAGAAGACAGACTGCACTTGAGCACACACAAATGCAGCGCTGGGGACACACGAAAGAGCAAAGCTGGAGCTGGGTGGACTCGTTTGCCTACAGGTATTTAAATGCAGGTATGCCTGCTTGAATGCAAATGAACTCAGGCTCCCAGCTACTCCATAGATTGCTGCTTTGCAGACAGCAGGTTTTTAATACTGGCCCACATGCCTAACATATGGGGGGGGGTTAGGGCATAGAAAAACATCAGTGAAGTTTGGTCTGTAAGAGGTATCTCCAGAGCATGTTCCCATCAGTGTCAAGCTGTCATTAAGCTTTCATGTCACCCTAGAGTGGGAGACTGGGGACCAAAACGCACCATCGAGGTATCGCTCCTTCTATTGCCTTGTTACCCATTACCTTATCCTCAGCGCAGAATAATATATAAATCAATATTTATACACGTGCAATGTAAATAAATGCTATAGATTTATAGACAGCTGGTCTTAAATAAAATTAATGTGAACATTTGGTAAAATTAACCACAGGCTAGTGTTGCACATCGTTTAAAGACTAATGGGAACAAAGAGGCTGGTGTGCAGCAATTAGCAATACAAAACACACAAGCATTGTCTCCAAGGAAGAGTCCAAAAGCAAAGCAGAGCTCTCACTGTGAGCAGCTGGTTTGGCACTGGGGCCCCTCATCTCTTTTTCCTGGGATTGTACTGTCCTCGCTCTGTTTACACCCTAATGTCCTGCCAACAGCCCACTTTGGGTAATTGCATTTTCTTCCCCTAGCTTCTTGAGCAGCTAGAGAAATGGATTGTCATCTGTCATGTCCATCGCTGCACACTGCTATTGGTTCCTGTACCCATATCCTTGGTGAAGCACAAAGTGCATTCAAAGTGCTTAGAGATAAGGGATGGCTCTGGGTGCCACACTGTATGTCAATATTGTGTGGGAGAGTGTAGCTTCATGTTTGTCCAGGGTGAATTTTCTGGGTGTGAGCAGGGAAATATCCTTTGTTTGGTTTGTTTTTCTCCCAGTTATTATTGTCACTTCATCTCATTCTTTCTGCCATCGCAGTGAATAGGCCAAATAGCACAATTAGTGTACATGAACATTCATGGGTTTTATGGCCACGTGATTTCAAATATTTTTAGACCTGGCACCGTAAGTCACTAGCTCAAAGCTCAAAGTCCACAGCCCCGCAGCACTTCTTCTCTCTGCATGGCCTAAAGTAGATTTCAGGTCCCTTCCAATGCAAGTTGTTCCAGGAAATGGCCTTGAAGATCTTCCACCACATTTGGTGGTATCAGTGGGGACCTTCCTACCAATGCTAGGAGACCTTGGGAGGAGGTAAAGCCATGCTAATTAATCTTTGTTAATTAGCATTAATTATACACTTCTGCTGATGGAGGATGGCAATGCAACTCTCCCATGCTAGAAAATGTAATGGTCCTAGGGCTAACTTCATCCTACCCCACCAATGATGTGCAATATCTCTCTGATATGATGCCTTATGGGTCAAAAAACTTTATTATTGTTAAGTTTCTAATTATTTGGTTACCTGGGCAGCCCTTCTCAGAGCAGCAATCCCAAAACTTTGGGTGTTCGCAGGAAGGTGGGTGGGACGTAGGCAGCTAGACCCCTTTCAGCTGACAGCTCTTATTTCAAGCTTTGTAGGGATTCTGCCCTTCTCGTGGTGACTATTTGCTTCTGCATGAGGTTTCACCTGAGATTTGACTCCTTGTTCTCAGGACCATGCAGGCAAGGATGAACACACTGCAATAATTAAGCCTTTTCTCATTACTCAGCATGATGACCATGAACAATTAATAGCATCTCCCTTAACAGCCCAAGCAAGCATCTGCTGTAAATCATTAGTGGAGACCGTTTTTCCCTTCTGTTTAAGCAGAAGCTGAAATTTTTCTAGGATCTTCTTCTGATCCGCAGTAATTTTATTCCCCATCATAGCGCAATCGCTTACCTTCGTCCAGCAACAGGCAGCAGGCGTGAAGGGGGTCTGCGTTTCTTCCAGGCCCATGGCCTCATGGAAGTTAGGCTAACTGTGGATCCCCACGTGGATGGACCCCCAGCAAGCTCCACATAGTCCCCTTCACTCTTGCACCTTCCAGTATTAACACAATTCTCCTGGGGTGGCATTCTGGAGATTGAAGGTGCTGAGGATGTCCTGTGTCATTGTGGAGGCAAAGCAAATTTCAAGCACAAAGCATGCAGTGATCCTACACTCAAGGGCAAAGTGAGTTTTGGCTGAGGTAGGGGAAAGCAGCACAGAGGAAAGGACAAATGTAAGGCAATACGCTAACCTGGATGATGTTTTTTCTTGTGACATCGAGGCATTATTTTTGTAAGCGGATTGGTGAGGAACCTTTTGTTAATCCTTTCAGCACTTACCCCTCGCCTATAGCACCAGCTCTTCTCAGCTCCCAAAAGAAGAGATGATCCCTAGGTGTAACTGCTCAAGCACACTGCTTTACGGACTCAACCAAACACAGCCCTTGCACTGAAAATTTGGTATTTTCTTCTAATCAGGAAGCTCCATTATGCACCCCACCACATTTACTCAGGCAATTACATAGTTTAATGTACATTGATTCAGATTTCTAATTTTTACATTTTTGATTATGGCAGAAAGCAGTGAATGACGCATTTCTTATTTACCACACACTCTTTTTCCCTTTGCAATATGCCAGGCTGCATCCAAATGGAAATTGGAAGTCAATTAAAGAAGTACAAAACTAGCATTTTAAAATCTTTTTCTTTATTAGTTAAACACTGCTACCTTCCATGTGTCGGCTACATCACAGGGGAAAAAAAACGAAAAACTGAAAAAGTGAGTTTATCCAGACATGTTTTGCATTTAAAACTGATGTGATACATGAAAGAAATATTAAGCACAGCAAGCTGCCAAATTAAGCAACTCTTTCATGACAAGCAGGAGCAAGCTCATATCGGTACCTGAGGTTGTTCAGAGACCAGTGGGAATTTAAGAGCAGAGAAAAAGAAGAAAGAAAAATCTTGGTGCCTGAAGTAACCATCAGCCTCTGGCTATGGCTTCTTGTGGATGCTGATCCTACGTGATTTTGGGACATCATTCTATTACAGGATGGATTGCCATGGAAGAGCTTCCAAGAGACATTTGGAGGTGGAGAAATGTTCTCTCTTCTTCCGCATATGGGTTGGTGGTTAGACTTGATGATCTTTGTGGTCTTTTCCAACCTTAATGATTCTGTGAATGAGAGTAGAGGTGATGGTTTGATGATTGTACTTTGTGATCTTAGAAGTCTTTTCCAGTCTCAATGATACTACGATTTATTTCTTTGACCCTTCCACCAAATTGCCCAAGCACTGCTTAGTGGAGAAGATGCTGGAGGCACCAACACTAGCCTGGCTTGCAACCAGGAAGGTGATGAGGAGTTGCACCCAGACTGCTCTACCAAAAGAGACCCCTGCTCAACCCCAAAAGAAACTTCCAAAAGGAAGCAGATATTGATGCAACCACGATGGTTTGGTCCAAACACATCCTACTGCACGGTGCCCAAGAGCTGCTTGGTAGCATCTTGCTCACCCCAATGGGCTTGGAAGCTGCATCTTGCTCCAATGAGGACACAGAGAAACCAGGGAATGCTGAGCATCCCAGGGATGTGGGATCTCAGTGAGATCAATCACCCTCTACAGAAAGACCTCACCCCAAATTTATGCCAAAAGGCTGAAAGATGGGAATCAGAACCTCGTGTGCAGAAGTGGGGCTCCTAGCACACCAGGGACACCCACCAGCACTGAGAGATCAGCAGAAATGAAAGAAGCTACCAGGAGAGCAGGCAGCCAGCCAGCCAAATGTAATTAGTGGCATTTGTGGACAACAAACCTCGGCAAGCACAGGGAGGGGAATGGAGCTGGGGGAAGGGAGCACATCCCCTTGCCTTCATTCTGGGAAGAAAACATGGCCATTTGGAGGCTATCCAAGCTGGAATAACAGGCTGGTGAAGGACTATTTAATTAAAATCCACACTGCGTTTGAAGGGAAAAGGGCTCAGAATGAATAAGCACGATGATAAAATATGCATAGGCTCCAGCAGAAGTTCTCCCTCCCCAGCACAAGCCTTTGCTTAAAGCGTTGATGGCTTTTGATTCACAGTCTTCAGTGAGGAGGGAATACTTGCCAGCCACTATTTCAATCCAGCAGGGAGTTTTTTTCCGGGGGTTATAGCAAGGCTATAGTTTAGGATGTGTCAGCATCAGCATCATAAACACAGATTAGAAATGCTATAAAAGGGGAATAAATAGATAAATAAGTACAACCTGTTCTTCTGGCTGGAGTTTACCATCCTGCTAGCTTGGGCCAAAGGGAAATTTTTTCTCCATTACTAAAATAAGACCAATAAGGCTGGTTTATACTCACAGGAAAGTCAGAGTGGGGGAGAAGGGAAAACTAAAGCTGTAGAAGGAGAAAAGGGATGGTCTGAGATGAGAAAGGGGGACTGGGGTGACCAGAGGACACTTAGAGGCACCAACCATGGGGTGACCAGAGAAGAATCTGGGGAAGTGCTCTCTCACAAAGCTAATATCTAGCCAACCAATACTAGATTTAGCGTTACTCCAGTTTTTGGGGTTCATCACCCTCTACAGTGCCTGAGATGGAGAAAAGACATGGTGAAGGTGCACATGAAGCACAGATGCAAATTTTATCAAACCAGAAAGCAATAAACATTCACTTTGCTACTTCAGTTCTCACCCCATCCTGAGAGCTTTCATCACCTCCTTGAGCTTTTTCTATCAGCTCTCATTGGGCAATTTGCTCCCCACCTTATGGTTCCCCTTTTACAGTCCAAGACCCAGCTGGATCCTCCTGCTGCCCCCTTTCCCCTGCTGACCTCAGGCATTATAGAACCATATAATCATTGAAGTTAGAAAAGACCTCTAAGGTCCTTAAGTCCAACCCCAACCCATCCCCACTAATCACAACTCCATATTTCTTGAACACCTCCTGGAATGGTGGCTCCACCACTTCAGATTTGACAGAGCCAAGAATCCATTCCCAGAGCGCTCCTGGGTGGCTCAGGATAAGCAGCAGCTCCTGGACCTGCCCCGGGCTATCATTCCCAACACAATCCCATTTAACATCTCTGCCAAAGAATAGAGACTGCAGGCCCAGCCCCAGGGCAGGCATCCACCTGTGCACAGACACTGGTTGCATTTCCCTTCCCCACATCATTATCCTAATGCTTCTCTAACACATATGGATGGAGCAGATGAGAGGAGACTAAGGAAGCGTCATCCAGAGATCCAAGAGACCTTGCAAAACCACTTGGAACAGATAGCCTAGTTAACGCTACGAGGATGCTGTGGTCTCATCCTTCCCTCCTTTCACATGTAAGGGTTTTTGAGGCTCCCAAGAGCTGTGCAAAATCTCCCTTGGGAATTCTGTGGCCCCAGCATTGGCTCTTTCAGGTCAGCTCTCGACCCGCTGGGATTTTTGCCTCCTCCATCCCTTTCCCACTGCTATTATCAGCTAGCAGTGCAGCACAGACAAGCCCCAGCATAGGCAGAGTGGCCACCACTGATAAAGGGCTTGGGGCCTGTATCAAGAGTGAGACAGGCTCTGTGAGGTGTCCCAGGGGTGCCAAACTGGCTCCAGCCCAACTCCCTTTCCCCTTTGCACGAGCACATTCAATGAATTCCATATTAATCAGCACTGCAGGCAGCATGCTCCTGCACGCCACCAGCAAAGGACTGGGTGAGGGGAAACACAATTGTTCCACCATCAACATCTAAAGCTTCCTTTTACCATGCCTAAAACCCTTCCTAGGGGTCAGCTTCTTTGCTTTACTCCTCAACGCCAGTGACTCAGCGCTGGACCAGAGCCTCTGCGTCATCATGCCAAGGACTGTGCCCCGCCACTACCTATGCAGCTTGCAGAATCTGCACTGCAGAGTGCTGAGAGCATTTCCCCACACAACACTGTAGGATTTACTCCTACTCAACACAACATCATGAGCAGCAGAGCAGTTGCAATTAGCTAGGAAATTGCTGGGAATGGGAATGACGGATCAGGAATGGATGCCCATCAATACCAACATTTGCTAAGCAAACAGCTGGAGATCTTGGTGATGAGACCTCCCTACCCCGAAAAAAAGTAAAAAAAAAAAAAAGATTTAATATCTTGCTGAACCAACATGGCCCTTGGAATGCAACAGGGCACTCAGGACTCGGGAGGGCAGAAATTGCAGCTGGTACTTCCCACATCCCATCGCATCCCAAAGGCTCTTGGGGTGATTTTCTATAAAAGTGAAATGATTTTCAGGGTAGAGATCAACTTCCCTATCTTTTTTTAGGACTCAACCCCATCCCCAAAAATCCTCCAGCATAGCAGGAAGTTCATCCCAACCCTGATTTGGCAGCACAGGCGTTAACTCCCAGCATAGATGGATTTTCCCTGCCCCCTGTCAATAAACAAAGAGGCAATTACACCACATTTCTCTGATGGCTACAGATCTTCAGAAAAATAAACACAATAGCACATCACTGAATATCAATGACACGCAAACACAATCCATATTTTCACTGGCAATTGAGGCTTCCCAGCTCCACAGCTCTTTATGTTGTTGCTGTTGTTTAAACCTTAAACAAAGAAGAAACAGATGCTCTCATGTTTTACACCATTTTCACCCTTTCATTTTAATGGATGGTGACTGCATTGACATCTGGCCAACAAGCTTTTTTTTTTTTGGGGGGGGGGGGGGGGGGGTCTTTTGGTGATTTCTTTGTTTTTAAAGCTTGTGGCCACAAAACAACCGCTCAAGCAAAACATTCACCGGGAGAATTGAAATCCTCAAAGGGAAACAGGTTTGCTCATGGTTGCCGCTTGGTCACAACAGGGCCTCTTCTCTTTATTCCCCTCCCCCCAGTCAGAAGAAAGGACAAAATAACCATGGTCTGAAAACTAAAAGTTGCATTACTCAGAATTCTAATGACCGTAACAGTAATCCTTAGACCCGTACCCTAAAAATCTGCTACAATTAATAGAGAAAATTCACAGTAGAAGTAATACTAACAGTAGTCCAAATCCTGAAGATAACCCTAACCTCAACACTGACATAACACTACTCTTTATTCTAATTACCTTAAAATTTACTGTGTTAACCCTATTTAAAAAGCAAACAAAAAAAGCCCAAGCCTGATAGTAATAGCCCAGATCTCTAATAATCCTGACCACACTAGCCACTCTAACCACTGTAACAGAGTCAAAAAGGCTAGCTGGAAGCCTGACCCCAGTCTACAATTCAAAGCGTGCACTGAGATACCGCACATCGAGACTGTACAGAGACAGTGTAAAGCTGCCACCCCTCTCCTTCTCATGTCCTGGGCACCATTTCAAATCCAGCTCTACAGCTGTGGGGGACTCAACAGCTCGAAGAAGGTAGGCCCTTGCACAGCGGAATGGTCTGGGACTGGTACAGAGTGGCTCTGTGACTGGTGTGATAGAGGCAGGGCATCATCCTGACCAGAGCTCTTTGATTGTTTTGTTTTGCTGCTACAGCTGGCTGGGGGCGGGGCGCGGCCGG
>NW_024885350.1:60786-61248 GCF_019232065.1 Centrocercus urophasianus
CATAACCCATTCCCTCGTGCAGAGTCTCTCTGCAGTTGCAGCAAGGTCTGGAAGAGGGACATAAAGCTGTTGCTGAGCCTGATGGATCTGCACAACTCTCGGGCTGTCTTGTGAGAGGCAGCTGTGAGGGATCAATTCTTTCTATGCAGGTGAATTAATATTTTTCCATCTGCAAATTTAGGTGGAAAACTGCTGTTTTCATTAATCTTTGTGGAAATAACTATCTTTGTGCTTTCAGCTATTGCGCTTTCATTTCATTATCATTAAATTTTGCTTCTTAGTCAAATTTTGGTGTGTAAATATCTAAAAACAATCTAATGGATGCTAACAAAAGTGAGAAAGTGTGGCATCAATTTGATGATACTTTACAGATATTCAATAAGCACTTAGTGCAAATTTGATGGGTTTGGAGAAGCTTCCGTTGGTTTTCTTCGTCTTTCGTTTCTTCGTTTTTGCGGCTTC
>NW_024885350.1:61348-70942 GCF_019232065.1 Centrocercus urophasianus
ATCCCAAGTTTGTATTTTTTTCCGTCATCAAAAGAGAAAAGGATGGTCAGGGACTGCGTTGCGGGTCCGCGTCAATGCAGTTAGAAAAGTTGTTTCCGCGGTCTCTGGTGCCTCTGCATGGCCGTTCGCCGGAACTGCAGAGACGTTGTTTCCGCGGTCTTCCGCGGGTTGCCACGGACTTCTTTGAATGACCCTGCTGTCTAGTGGAGACTAGATTCAGCCTGAGGTCTCAGAGGCTGTCAAGGGAAGTTGGTCTCCAGAGCAAGGAGGGACCAGAGCTTACAATTCGCACCACTGGACACACCTCCCACACACAGATGTAGCGCCCTATGGGAAGCGGGGCTGTGCTTGCTCGCTGAACCTCCCATTTCACAATGAGCAGAAACAATGGTTTCTCACCTGATGCGACTCTCAGGAGCTATTATTTGAGGCTTATTATCAGGTGCGAAGGTGTGAACGCGTGGGCGGTTGTTTAAACCGTGCCGCTGATGTGCCACCTCCACTCCTTGTGACTCAGGAGCCTGCCCACAAGCTGCCAACTCCCAGCACAAGCGCAGCGCTGATGCTAGCCTCAAAAAAGCCCTAAAAAAGCCTTTAAGAAGTCTTAAAAAGAGCTTTTTGGTTGGCCTTTTCTTGCTCCAGATCCCTTGCCAGCACAGACTTACCTGCTCAGAAGCAAGTCTCCACAGCATGGTGTGTGTTATATTGACAATGGTCAGTCACAGTCCTTGACAGAGTCAGCGAGAATAGGGAGATGCATAAGCAGAAAAGGAGCTGCATTAGCAAAAGAGCAAAAAGTTACGCTTTATGGTGAGGTAAGAAGTTGCTTATTGCCAATGAATCAGAGTAGAAACTTAGGCGCGTGATTGCTTCATGCCATCCACATAATAACCAATTGATTACGGAGGTGTTATGTGTGATTCATGCCTGCATCCAATCAGAAGCACGCTAAGTATTATTTAAGAGTTGTATTTTTTCCAATAAATGGTCTGTTATAATTTTTATAAAGTGCCCGAGTCCGTTCTTTGTCTCCTGACACACCCCCAACAATGTCACTCCTCGATGTCATTTCCCAGAGATACCCCAACGTCATCCCCCAGCATCACCCTCCAGTGTCACTTCCCAACATCAACCCAGTATCACTTCAGTGTCACTCCAGTGTTCCTCCCACACCGTTACTCCAACAGTCAGTCTGGTGTCACTCCAGTGGTACCTTAACATCAACGAAGATGATCAGGGGACTGGAGCACCTCCCCTATGAAGACAGGCTGAGGAGGGAGCTGGGCTTGTTCAGCCTGGAAAAAAGAAGGCTCCGGGGTGACCTCATTGCAGCCTTTCAGTACCTGAAGGGAGCCTACAGAGAGGAGGGGAATCAACTCTTTGAAGGGTTGATAACTGCAGGACAAGGGGACATGGTTTTGAGTTAAGGGAGGGGAGATTTAGGTTGGACGTCAAGGGGAAATTCTTTACGGAGAGAGTGGTGAGGTATTGGAACAGGCTGCCCAGAGAGGTTGTGAACACGCCGTCTCTGGAGATGTTCAAGGCCAGATTGGATGGGGCCCTGGGCAGCCTGGTCTAGCATTAAATGGGGTGGTTGGCAGCCCTGCATGCGGCAGGGGGGCTGGAGATTCACGATCCTTGGGGTCCCTTCCAACCCTGGCCATTCTGTGATTCTAACGTCACCCCAGTGTCACCTCCAGCAATGTCACCCCAATAACGCCATCACCCATTATCATTTCCTGATGTCACCCGCCCCAGTGATACTCCAACATTGCCCCCCAGCATCACTCCCTGATGTCACCCTCCTAGTGATGACCCAACGCCACCCCAAAGACATCACTCCCTGGCATCACTCCATAGTATTACCCCAGTTTCACCCCAGTATCAGCCCCGTGCCATCCCAGAAGGGCTCTCCAGAATCACTCCCTGATGTCACCCCCTAGTGTTACCCCAACAACATCAGCCCCCAAAAGCATCACTGTGGGGCTGATACGTCACTTCGATGTTAAAACTCAGTGACACTCCAACATCACCCCGCAACTCCACTGCTGTTTCAGGGTATGTATGGATCTGAGAGACAGGATGTCGCAGGAACCAAAGGCAAGCTAACTATGCACTCAAGACCTACTGCCAAGGACAGCTCTGTCAAAATCTCGTTCCGTTCCAGGATCATTCTTCGGTCAGGGGCTTTTAGGTCCACAACACAGCACCCCAAAAACATCACCCCAACACAACCCCAATGTCACTGCCCAGCATTTGTTCCCTGATGTCAATCCCCCCGTGATATCCCAACATCACCCCCCAGTGTCACTCTGGGACATCACCACAGTATCACCCCAATGTCAGCCCTCACTATTATCCCCCTAGTGTTACCCCACCGTCCACCCTCCAGCATCACCACAACATTACTCTCCTGCTGCCACCCCCACTGTCCCCTCATCCCTCCCCTCCCCTCAATCCCCTGTTGTACACCATCCCTGTGTCCTCCCACGCCCACCTGGTGGTGCTGCAGCATGGTGCCCCACGAGCAGTTTTGTGTCACCTCCAGTGTCATCTCCACGAGCACATGTGGAGACAGTCCAGTGCCGTGTCCTCCCTGTCTCCCATGTCACGACGTGCCCTCCGTGTTCCCATGTCACCAAGTGCCCTCTGCGTCCCCTCTGTTTCCTCCCGTGTCCTCTCCATGTCTCTGTGCCCCCTCTGTGTCCTCATGTGCCACCCATGTCTCTTTGCCCTCACCATGTAGGTGTCCCCTGACCTCCTGGTGTCCCCTCTGCGTCTCCTCCCCATGTCACCTTCATGTCCCCATGTCCTCTCCATGTCTCCGCATCCCACCCATGTCTCCATGTCTCCGTGTCCCTCCACATCCCTATGAGCTCACCACAGTGTTGGAGGGCAGCACAGAGTAAGTGGCCTATGTGGCACGCCAGTACCCCCACTGCCATCCTCGCTGTCATCAATGCTGTCCCTGTCACTGTCCCTGCTGTCCCTGGTGCTGTCGCTGCCACCTCCCAGCAGTCGATGGGCACTGAGGACATGCCCGTGGGGGGACATGAGGATAACAGGGAATACTGGGGACATTGTGGGGACATTGAGGGGACAGGTGCCCTTACTAAGGTAACCCTGGCCCTGCGGAGCTCTGGCCCTGCGGTACCCTGTCCCTGGGGGGTGCTGGATGCCCCTAATCTCTATGGTAATAGGTCCTCAAGGCTCTAGCATGCACACATTCAGAATCCCAGAAGGGGTGACTCTTCACTCTGACCACTCTGCATGGTCCCAATCTGAAATTGTTGGGGCTGAGCGTTTCTCATGCTAGGGGACACAGATGATGCGAGTTGTAACCATTCCATTGATGTCACTAGTGTTTGTTGATGGATACTCCTGCCCTGCAATACTTTTAGATAACAGAAAGAGCCGCGTCTCTGAACCAGAGATAAGGGAGTGTGCTGAGTCTTCGTACTGAGGAAACAAGAGGTCCTGCTTGCAATCAGTCAGTGAACAGGTAACACGCTTCGGGGAAACTTCCGCATATGTAACATAGCTCTGAGAAACATCTGCATATGTCACACAACTTATGTATATAAGCTGAAGATCTTTTGTGCATGTAATGTGTGACAGGAGATTACCCTCACACGTCCAGCACTGTTACGAAAGAATGTCTGTTTTCTAACTCTCCCACGTATGTCAAAGAGGCTTTCCTGGTTGACCATCTCACAGTATCACAGACAGGCTCTGGCAGCCCGTTTGTGTGCCTTTGAATACACGGGACGATCCAGGGGCACCTCCGCAGTGCATCACATAACCCCGGGAGCTCTGGGCATCTGGTCCCGTGTACTGGAATACATCAGGGAGGTCTTCAGAGTCCAGTAGGGTACACTGGGAAAAAGATGAAGGACCCCAGAGCATGCTGAGGAGCTGGGATAGGGCTCGAGGATGTCTCTGGGGCTGCCCATGGCACACACCATACTTCTGGGACACACCTGGGTGTCTCTAGAGCTCACTGTGGGGCCGTGAAAGATTTCTGGGGCATATAGGGTCAATGGGCTCCACAGGAGTGAACTTATACATGGCCGCTTGCCAAGTTGCTGTTAAATCAGGAAGGTTTGGGACAGCAGCTCCTGGCAGGGCTGCATAAGGCACCAATAATTGATTGTTAATTGTCACCTTCCCTCTGGTTTCCGAAATAGCCAAACAGGCGTGTTATATATGTATATATATATATATGGGGACTGTGTTCTGGAAATGATCTGTCTCTTTTCCAAATCTGCTATGACTTCAGAAATACCACATCAAGCTGCTGGTTATTACTCTTTTTTTTTTTTTTTTTTGTTTTGTTTTGTTTTTTTTTTAAATGATTGCACACCTGGTGGGGGGGTGTGGCCAGCCCTGTGAGCACAGGTGGAAGCAATTCACCTATGGGACCGGATAGGGCTGATCCTGGCTCCACCCCTCCCTGACCGCATTTAAGGGCTTGGGAAGCGCAAGGGCAACATCTCTACTTGGGGACTGCCTCCTTGGGAGTGTTGGGGTGAGCGCTTGTCTTTGGAATGAGGTGAGTGATTTCTGCTTTTTTTCAGGGCTGCGTTCTCTCCCTTTTTGGGGATCCTAAGCACTTCTATGGAGATGCTGCCTCTCCTATGAAGAAAGGTTGAGGGAACTGGGCTTGTTTAGCTTGGAGAAGAGAAGGCTCTGGAGAGACCTCATTGCAGCCTTCCAATACTTGAAGGGAGTGTATAAACAGGTGGGGAAATGGCTGTTTACGAGGACGGATAGTGATAGGACAAGGGGAATTGTTTTAAACTGAGACAGGGGAGATTTAGGTTAGATATTAGGAGGAAGCTTTTCACCCAGAGAGTGGTGATGCACTGGAACAGGTACTTTAGAGTCACTTCTGGGAGGATCTGCTCCATGATCATTCCCAGCACAGAGGTGAGACTGACATGTTGGTAGTTCCTGGGGTGTATGGGAACTGCTGAGTCACGATCTGAAACTCTGATCACCTGAGGGGAGCAATGAGTGAGCCAGAGGACCACAGGTGAAGGCAATTCACCTGTGCTGCCAGAAGGGGTGGAGCCAGACTCCACCCTCCTAGACCTATTTAAGAGCTGGCTACCAGTGGGGAAGGATCTCTTCTGGAGATCTGTTCTGCTGGAGTTTTGTAAGTGAGCCCAGTATATGGGTAAGCTTTCTATCTATTCTCTTTTCATTATCATAATCTGCTTTACCAAACTCTCTTGTTTACTTTCTAATTATAACATCTTAATATTCATGCATTATACACCAGGGTCATCCTTTCTATCTGTAATATCAGATGTGCTGTCGCCCTTTTTCTACTCATCAGGGACTTCACCTGACTGCCACGACTTCTCAGATATAAGAGTGTCTTGGTGACCGCATCAGTGAATTCCCTCAGAACTCTGGTATGTGTCTCATTGGGACCCAAAGACTCCTGAATGTTTGGGTCCTCAGGCGGTCCAGAACCTGTCTGGGATGGGGAGAGGGGCAGTGGGACTGGCATCATTTCCTCAATCCCCACCTAACCAACCAAAGGTGAAGGCTGTGTATAATGAGCAGTTATCAGAGAAGATGGAAACAAAAATGTTGTAGGCTACCAGAGCCTTCTCCTTGTTTGTTGTTCCTAGCTACGGCGGTGGTAGTAGGAGCAATGTGTTCAGGGGGCAGCTCTACATATGTGGGACAGTGCCTTCGCTACTGTATTGTATCCAACAGGTGGCAGCAGAGAGCTGCAGTGCTTCCGAGTGCTGTAACAACTGCTCGGAGAGATGCATGGCTCTTCATCTGAACAGCGAGGAACGGAAAGCTGCATTTCCTGGAATGGCCCGGAATGTCATTTTGCTGACTGGTAACTGTCTGCCCTACAGGTAAGGGCAATGCACACCCACCAGTGTTTAACTCATCCCGTAGCGTGGCACCACATAGTGCTCCCAGAGGTCTTTATCGCACTCTCTGGTGCCTGGATGGCTGCCTATCCTTTTCTTCCTGTGTTATCCTCATCTCTGGCCTTTTACTGCAGTGTTCTCCTTCCCTTTGCCCTCTGTGTTCCCTACTGTGTTCCCTCGCCTCCCTGTTTCTGTGTGTCACACCACGTTCTCTTGGCCATCGCCCTTGGCTTTCTTTGTCGCATTCACTTTGGAATTTGGTTTTGGCATTCCATGCCACATTCTCTTGTCCTCCCATTTTGGCGTTTCTTGCTGCATTCTCTTGGCTGTTGCCCTTGCCTGGGCGTTCCCTTGCCCTCCCGTTCTTGTGTTACATGCCACATTCTCTTGGTCATCGCCCTTGGCTTTCTTTTGCCACTTCAGCATTTCTTTTATTCTCTTCATCATTTGGTTTTGGCGTTCCCTGCAGCATTTTCTCGCCCTCCTGTTTTGGCATTTCCCGCCATGTTCTCTCGGCCCTTGCCTGGGCGTTCCCTGTGGCGTTTTCTTTGGCCTCCTATTTTGCTGATCCCAGCCACCTTCTCTTGGCCCTCCGCATCGGTCCTCTTCACACCATTCTCCTTGGCCTCCTGTTTTGGCGCTTCCTGCGATGTTCTCTTAGCCCTTGCCTGGGCATTCCACGCCACATTCCCTCAGCCTTCTGTTTTGTCATTTCTTTCTGTGTTTTTTCGGCCTTTGCCCTTTGCTTTTCCTGCTGCGGTCTCTTTGTCCATATGTTTCAGCCTTCCCTGCCTCACTCTCCTTGCCCTGACCTTGGCTTTCTGTGGGGTGTTCTTTTTGCTTTCGTCCTCTCTTTACCCTTGGTGGTTTGCTTTGCCTTTACTTTGGCTTTCTGTGGGAGTTCTGCTTCCCTTTGCCTGACCTGGGTTTTCCGCTTGCCTTTGGCTCTCTGGGATCGGCCGGGAGGCAGCGTCAATGTTAATCTTCACCTGTAGCTTAATGGGAGCTCTATGATAATTGCAGTAATCCGCAGTGTATCTGTCAACCTAACCCTTAATCTGATACTAAAAATGTCCCTTACCCTCAATGCAGCAATAAAAATAACATCCTGTGTTTTCTGTCGAAGTAACCATAATCCTAATTGTAGCACAGAAAACAATTGTTAAACTACCTTTAACTTCAAACTTATAAATAGCGTTGATTATATCCCTAATGCTCCTTTGTGTCATTGTTAGTGCGATGTGCCCAGGCTGCAGCCCCTGAATCTGTGGGGCAGTGCCTTCATTACTGTACTGTATTCAACAGGTGGCAGCTGAGAGCCGTGGGGCTCCCGAGGGCCCTAACAGCTGCAAGGAGAGATGTGTGGCTCTCCACAGGAACAGCGCGAAATGAAAATCTGCATTTCCTGGAACGTTCCGGAACCCCACTTTGCTGACTGGTAATCGTCTGCCCAACAGGTAAGGGCAACACACACCCACTACTTAGTGAGATGCAAGGTAGTGTTTCCAGAGCTCTTTTTCACGCTTCATGGTGCCCCGAGGGCCGCCTGTCCTATTCTTCCTGCATTCTCCTCATCTCTGGCCTTTCACTGCGGTGTTCTCCTTCCCTTTGCCCTCAGCTTTCCGCGCTGTATTCTCTTGCCCTCCTGTTTTGACCTTCCCTGCCACATTTTCTCAGCTTTTGGCCTTCTCGGCGGCATTCTCTTTGGCTGTTGCCCTTTGCCTTCTCAGCTGTGTTTGTTTTGGCCTTCTCGGCCGCAGACTCATTGCCCTTGCTTTCCTTGGGCTTTTCCTTTGCAGTTCTCCTTGCTTTTGCTCTTCCCTTGCCTTGGATGCTTGCTTTGCTTTGCCTTTGCCGTGATTGTTCTGTATGCCCTTGCCTTTGGCTTTGCCTTTTGCTTTACCTTTGGCTCTCTGGGATCGGCTGGGAGGCAGTGTTAACGTTAATCTTCACCTGACCTGTAGCTTAATGGGAGCTCTAATGATAATTACATTAACCTGCAGTGTATCTGTTAACTGAATCCTTAACCCAGTATTAAAAATGTCTCATAAGCTAAATGCTGCCATAAAAAGTAATGTCCCATGTTTTTTGTCGAAGTAACCTCAGTTGTAATTATAGTGTAGAATGTTGTTGTTAAACTGTAACTTCAACCCTATAAATAACATTAATTATATCCCTAACTCTCCCTTTTGTCATCATTAAAGCAACGTGCGGAGGGTGCAGCTCTACATATGCAGGGCAGTGCCTTCATTACTGTGTTGTGTCCAACAGGTGGCAGCGGAGCTGCGGCTCTCCCGAGTGTTGTAACGACTGCGCAGAGATGTGTGGCTCTTCATGGGAACAGCAAGGAACCGGAATCTGCATTTCATGGAATGCCCCGGAACCTCGCTTTGCTGGCTGGTAATTGTCTGCTCAGCAGGTAAGGGCAATGCACACCCACCAGTGTTTACCCATTCCATAGCATGGCACAACACGGTGCTCCCAGAGCTCTTAATTGCACTTTATGGTGCCCAGAAGGCTGCCTGTCCTTTTCTTTCTGTGTTCTTCTTGTCTCTGGCCTTCCACTGCAGTGTTTTCCTTCCCTTTGCCATTGGTGTTTCCTACTGCATTCTCTTGTCCTCCTGTTTTTGTGCTCCACGCCACGATCATTTGGCCATTGCCCTTGGCTTTCTTTGCCGCATTCACTTCAGCATTCAGTTTTGGCGTTTCATGCCGTGTTCTCTCACCCTCCTGTTTTGGCATTTCCTTCCATATTCTCTTAGCCATTGCCATTGTCTGGCCTGTTTTTGTGTTCCATGCTGTGTTCTCTTGGCCATTGTCCTTGGCTTTCTTTACCACACTCACTTTGGCATTCAGTTTTGGCGTTCCCTGCTGTGTTCTCTTGCCCTCCTGTTTTGACGTTTCTTGTCGTGTTCTCTTGGCCATCATCCTTGGCATTTCCTTCCACGTTCTCTTGGCCCTTGCCCTTGTCTGGGCATTCCCTTGCCGTCCTGTTTTTGTATTCCATGCCACATTCTCTTGGCCATTGCTCTCGGCTTTCTGTTGCCACATTCTCCTCAGCATTAGATTTTGGCATTCCTGGCAGCATTCTCTTGCCCTTCAGTTGTTGCATTTCCTGCCACGTTCTCTTGACCCTTGCCTGGGCATTCCTTACGCCGTTCTCTTTGACCTCTCGTCTTGGTGTTCCAGCCACATTCTGCATTGGCCTCCTTTGCTGTGTTCTCTTTGGCCTCCTGTTTTGGCACTTCCTGACATGTTTTCTTAGCCCTTCCTCGGGCGTTCCGTGTCGTGTTCCCTTGGCCTTTTGTTTTGGTATTTTTTTGCTGCGTTCTCTTGGCTTTTGCCCTTGGCCTTTCTTCTGTGGTCTCTTTGGCTGTATGTTTTGGTCTTTCCCATTGCATTCTCTTTGGCCTCAACTTGGCTTTCCATTGGGTGCTCTCTTTGCTTTCGCCCTTGCCTTAGCTTGGCTGTTTGCTTTGCATTTACCTTGGCTTTCCACTGGAGTTCTGCTTCCCTTTGCCTGCCCTGGGTGTCCGGCTTGCCTTTGCCTTCGACACGACAGCATTAAAGTTAACCTTGACCTGAACCCATAGCTGAATGGGAGTTCTAATGATAATTCTGTTAACCTGCAGGGTATCTGTAAACCAAATCCTTAACCCAGTATTAAAAATGTCTCATAAGCTAAATGCTGCCA
>NW_024885351.1:0-13347 GCF_019232065.1 Centrocercus urophasianus
AAAGTGGGGGGAGGGAAAAAAAAAATGGGGGGGGGCGGGGGAAGAGGAAGGAAGGTGCGCTCTCAGCCTTACTGGAGGGGGTCCAGCTGTTAAAAATAGCCCAAACGCGCTGGAAATTAAATAAGGGCACCGGGGTGAACGGAGAGCCGGGGGGAGGAGCTGTGGGGCGGGGAGCGATAGGGCCGGGGTTGTGGGGCCGGAGCTGCTTGTGGGGCGGAGCTGCTGGAGGACCCCCCCCCAATAGGGACGGTATGAGGTGGATGGAGGAGCCCCGCGGCTCCTTGGGAGGGGGGGGGGGTGTCCCCATTTGGGGCTGCTCTGATCCCTTTGGGGATTTGGGAGCGTGAAGAAGTGGGAAATGAGGTTTTTCTCTCCATCCCATCTCAGAGCATGGGAAAGACCCCCCACCCCCCCATAAAAACCCCAACACCCCCAATGAGCCCAACCAAGAAGGGGAAGGGCCTTTGTTTGCCCTCCGGGCTTTGTTCCCCACTGCCCAGCCCCACGTGGAGCCGACTAGAGTGAGTTTTCATCCATTTAAACCTCTTTTTCCCCTCCCACCCTCCCAGGGCAGCTTTTATCCCCCAGCATCGCACAGTGATGTCCTGCAGCCCCGTTCCAGGGACAAATTCCTAAAGTTACAGTTTGGTGCTGACTGCTGATGTGGAACTTCCCAAATTGGCGCGTGGTGCAGATGGGTGTCCATGTGGGAAGGGGGGGGGATTCAATGCCCCCTTATCCCACATCGCCCCCATCCCGGTGCTGAGCTGTGTTTGGGATTTGGGTGCCCAATTCCCACTCGTTTCCCTGGGAAAGGGGAAACTGGATCTTCCAGGGTTGCTCAGGAAAACAAATCCCAGCCCACGCCGTTGGGTAACTGGAAAGCGACAGAACCAGTTCACCCAGGGTGTGTTCATCACCCTGCCAGCCCTCTCAATTAATCCTCCTGGTCCCGGGTCTTGCCAGACTTGTGACCCCGTTGCACGGAGATGTGTGGGTCCAAGGGCAGCTGGTGCTGTGAAGAACCCACTGCCATCACCCCCGAGCTGATGTGCCAGCATTTATGGCCGCCTGCAGGCAGTAATCAGCTCCTGGGAGGGGAAGGGAGCGTTGGGGTGAAGGCACGGCCGTGCTGGGGGATGTGCAGCGGTGTTGGCTGTGTGTGCCATGCCTGGGCTGCCACCACGTCCCTGTGTGCCATGAGTGGATGGCACCCATAGGGATGCATCCCCACCTGGCGCTGCTGTTTGGCCGCAGCAGCCTCAGGTCTGGCTGGGTGCCGCTCTGGATCCCAGTGGGTGTCTGTCCTGCTGTCCCATCCCCTGGGATGCCGAGGACACATTCTGATTGAGGAGGGCAGCAGGGGGGCTGCTTTGGCTCCGTGACACCCGCAGGACCCCATGGTCCCATCCTGGGTGTGTTTGGCACCCTGATAGCCGCTCTGCATCCCTGGGTGCTCCGGGGGGGGGGTTCACTCCTTTGGGCCCCTGCCAGGGGCTGTGGGCCATGCTGGGGCCGCTCCACGGCTCTGTGCAGCCTCACAGAGCACAATGGCCTTTTGTCCAGGAACATCCCGCCATCCCAGCTTCCCAGTAACATGAAACCTCCTCGGGGCTGCAGAACACAAAGCCCCGGGCCGCTGTCCCAGTCCCTTCCCGTCTCCCCCCCCCCCCCCCTGCACTTTGGCACACGTGCACTGAGCGTGCCAGGGCTCAGCTGCGTGGCAAACAGCGGCCACGTGAGCCACAATCCCACCTCACACGGCCCCTGCCATGAAGGGGAGGCAAAACCAGCAGCCCTGTGCCGCCCTATGCCCGTGGGGGCATCCTCACAAGGATACTTCCAATGCCTGACCCTGTGCTTCCAGGCCTCCTGCAGACCAGGAGCTCCTCAGCACTGCTCCCCAGCAGCACCGGGTGCAGAAAATACCTCTGTCCCCCCCTATTCTACACATACACACACACACTCAGGGCCCCCTGCAGCCCCAGGGCTGGGGACCAACAGTGATTTGTAAAAAAGGTCGAGAGGAAATGCTGTAAATCGTTAACTGGGAGCACAGAGGAGGAGAACGTGAAGGGTTGTTATTGGAGGACTCACTGCCTGGCCCTGCCTGCCTGCCTTATCTTTTTTTTTAATTGAGGTGTTTGATTGCACATCCAAAGCTAACAGGGACACAGGAGCCTGGGGTTGGGGGCAACACGGGAGGTGCTGCATGGGGTGGGGGCACATGGGGTCCCTTGAAGTGCTCCCCAGGACACCCATCTTTGTGGGCACTGCCAGGGGATGGGAGACCCAGCATAGGGCAGGAGTGTGTGTGGAGCAGCTCATGGTCACAGGATGGCCTGGGTTGGAAGGGACCTCAAGGATCACAAAGCTCCAACCCCCTGCCACACACAGGGCCACCAACCTCCCCATTTCATAACAGCCCAGGCTGCCCAGGGCCCCATCCAACCTGGCCTTGAACACCTCCAGGGATGGACGGGGCATCCACAGCCTCTTTGGGCAGCTGTTCCAGCACCTCACCACTCTCATAGTAAAGAACTTCCCCCTGACATCCAACCTCAATCTTCCCTCCCTCAACTTCAAATCATTTCCCCTTGTCCTGCTGTTATCTCCCCTTCCCAAGAGTTGATTCCCCTCCTGTTTGTAGGCTCCCTTTAGGTACTGCAGGCTGCAATGAGGTCACCCCACAGCCTTCTTTTCTCCAGGCTGAACAAGCCCAGCTCCCTCAGCCTGTCTTTTTGGGGAGGTGCTGCAGCCCCCTGATCATCTCTGTGGCTCCTCTGGACCCTCTCCAACAGCTCCCTGTCTTTCTTGTACTGGGGGCTCCAGACCTGGACGCAGTGCTGCAGATGGGGCCTCAGAAGAGCAGAGCAGAGGGGGACGATCACCTCCCTATCCCTGCTGGCCACCCCTCTGCTGATGGAGCCCAGGATCCCATTTGCTTTCCAAGCTGTAATCACACACTGCTGGCTCGTGTTCAGTTTTTCATCCATCAGGACCCCCAGGTCCTTCTCTGCAGGGCTGCTCTCAAGGAGCTCCTTCCAGTCTGTACAAATGCCTGGGATTCCTCTGGTCACTTCTGTGTCCCCAGGAGGGGCCACCTGCAGCGCTGTCCCCCCCACATGAATGGGTTGCTGTGACAAAGGGACACTCCGTGCATCCCACTCCTTGTCAGGGCTCCGAGCAAACACCCTCCCCGGCCAAACAGTTCCAATCTTTTCCTTTTACTCTCAGCTCCAGTTAAAAAAAGGACCGGGGGGATTTTCTTCCCTTTCTGCTGTGACTCAGGTGCTGCTCACATCTGAGTCATGGGGGGAGCGCAGAGGTGGGGGTGCAGGAGGAGAAGGAGGTGGTGGGGCTGGGGGTGATGGGGCTGGGGGCAGAGCCAAGCTGACGGGGCAGAAGGTCGGTGGTCAGAGCTGTTCCACTCTCCGATGCCGCACCTCGTGTCCCGGCCGGATTTAATTAACTGGTTTGGAGGGAGGTGGGTGACAGTGCGTTCGGGACCGGAGTCGACGGTTCCCTGCTGCCATCTAACGGGGACAGCCGTGCCGGCAGCCGCTCTGGGGGCTGCGGGAGGAGCTTCCCCGGGACCCCGTTAAGCCGGGGGGGCGGGGGAAGCTGTAGGGAAGGGTGGTTGCTGCTCTGAGTATTGGGACGCCCGAGGGCCGTATCCTTTCCCCAGCTTTGTGTTGTGGGCTGATGGCACCGTGGGGCCGTGGGAGCAGTGGGTCAGCCCAACTGGGAGCTGTGCAGGTGCTGCCTTTAAAAGCAGGGTGGGCAGGAGGTGGCTGTGCCCTATAGGGCTCTGCAGCCGTCCCTTCCAAACAGACCATCCGTGAGGGGAGTCCCAGTGTTCCTGGGTTGAGGGGGAAGTGGGGTGATACTGCATGGGGTGGGACCCCCTACTGTGGGGCTCCCCTCGGCTTTGTGCTCTGTGCTGTTGGCCCCAGTTCATCCCCCAGGCAGAGGGAGACAGCTGTGGTGCAATGCATGGGGCCGAGCCATACAGGCTGTTTGATCACCATCTACACCCCCAGAGGAGTATGGGGGCAGCGTCTGACCCCAGCGGGTGACACCCAGGCACGCGGTGGGACCCAGGCCCGTGGTGTGGCTCAGCCACGCCGTGGGGATGTGACACTGTGCCCAGTCAGGGGATTAGGGACGGCTGTCAGCGGTATCGCTGCCCATTCCCAGCTCCGGTTACGTGGGGTTGGGATGTGGCGCCTGGCGGTGCTGGAGCTGGAGGGGGGGGGGGGTCAGCTTTCAAAGAGCACAGAACTGTGAGCAGGGGAGGTGGGGGATGTGAGGGGAAGGAGTGCGCGGTGAGAGATCTGAGAGACTGGAAGCTGCGGTGGGGCTGAGCATCACAGCCCTCTGTGCCCCCGACCCCAGCGGGGGAAGAGGCCCTGAGGGATTTGGGGAGGGGGGTCCCATGCTGTGCAGCCACCTCTATTGCTTTGTTGCGGGGTGGGAAATGCGCTCTCCTCCCCCCATCCATCACCCGAACGCTCGGCGGGGGTGTACAGGGCTGGCAGCTGCCTTCCCCTACCAGCTCAAGGTGAGGAGGGGGTTGATTAATTGCTCTCTTAGCAACTGCTAATCAGCGGGGGGGCGGGCCGGGGGGGGGGAGGACGGGGGGCGGAGCTGAGCTAGGTGCGAGAGTTCCCCCCATTCGGGCACAGCATCACGACGATGCGAGCTGGGGGCGAGTGGGGAGGAGCCCAAAACGTCGCAGCCCTGAGCGGCCTTTAAAGGAAAGCACAAACTCAGCCGGGCACCTGGAAGGCCCAGATTTGGGTAGAATGCGTGGTCATTGGGAGCGGGGGATTTCCCGGAGGATGCGGGGAGAGTTCAGGGTGGACCGGACTCTCCTCTCCTCTCAGCTCAGCTTAGCTCTGCCCAGACCCGCAAAACGCCTTCAGAGCGTTTCTCCGTGCTGCCTGGCTGCAGTGAGGGCGGCTGCCGCATGAAGGCACTGGAGGCTTTTGATGGAAGACGTGCTGGGATGAGGGAATGTGGGGATGCTGGGATGTGAGATGTGGGGATGCAAGGTGCAGGATGTGAGAGTTGGGATGCAGGATGAAGGGATACGGGATGCAGAATGTGAGATACCCCCATCTCACGTGGGGTGTATTGGGGTGATGCGCTGAGACAGGGAGTGCAGGAGGTGGGGTGCGTGTGGGGGGGGGGGCCTGGAAGGGACCCCTGGGGGGGGGGGGGCCCCCGGGGGGGGGGGTGTGGTCTGGGAGCAATGCGCTGCCCTGGGCTGGGTGCTGACAGCAGATCCCTCACCATGGGAGCTGGCAGCAGTCCCACAGCAGCCACCTGAATCCACCTCACTCCTGGCTGTGCAGATTGCTGTGCAGATTCCTTTCTCAGCACTTGGCACCATGCTGAGCCCCCTCCTCCCAGACCCCTTGAGCACAGCATCATCCCAACCTGTCCTTGGGCTGGGGGCTTTTGGGGACCCTGCAATGACCAATGCATGGAAAAACCCCTCGCTGGGATGCTGTGAGCTGTGCTGTCCTGGCCCAGCTGGCTAAGGAAGTTGAGGGCTGGCTGATGAAGGCGTATTTTTATTATTATTAATTGGTTTACAGAGTGAGAAAGCGTGAAATCTGGGCCGTGCTTTATTACAGCTCCAATCACGCTGGACAAGATGGGAAAAACTAGCAGCATGGTGCTGCTGCTGGAGCGTGTGCTGAATGCGCCCCATGCCACCAAGGTGGGGGCTCTGCTCTGCTCTGGGCCCCTGATGGAGTGGTGCAACCCCCCCCAAGTGCTGCTGATTAATTGCCCCAACCTCACTGGGACACTTTGGGGTGGGAGATGCTGCCCCAAAGACAGCACCGCTTCTTTCTTTTTCTTTATTAATTAATAACAATGCGATCGTTTCTTTAAAGATTAATCAAAAGCACGTTTCAGTATTCATGCTGCCCAGCAGATGGGTTATTTGGTCGCAGCCATGCGACGCCTGGCAGGGATTGGTGTTGGGTTTGTGCCATCAAGGCAGCGCTCACCCATCCCAGTGTGCCACCGGAGCCCCAGAGCTGTGCTGTCCCCTCTGGGTCCCACCAGGACAGCATGGTGACGTTGGAATTGGGGCTCTGAGGTGCTTTGGCAGCGTTCTACCAGCCAGAGAATGAGGATTTCTGCTTTGCAGTAGGGTTTGGGTATGATGCTGCTTCTTGCTGCAGTTTTCCTGCATGGGGGGGGGGGGACACACACCGACACCCCCAGTGCAGCTCCTCATTGCTGCGGTTGGTTGATGAGCAACATAATTACTCCTGCAAAAGCAAATCCCTGCTGGCCTTGGCTTCTTGGTTGGGCTCCAAGGAAGGCAGCTTTTCCTTGCAAAGTATGAGGCCATGAATATTTGATGCCCGAGGAGGGTATTTCCTTCAGGAGGATGTTGTATGAATTATGGAGGACCTGGGAGGGGCGCAGGGCTGTTGTTTTTGTGGGGCCATTTTGGGGCTACCCTGACACCTCTGCGGTCCCACAGAGCCAGACCCCATTTCTCCCCCTGCCCATGTTGTGCTGCTGGATGGGAAGCTTGAGGGAATCAGCTTTGCTCCGTTAGCAGCGTTTGTGTTAATTAACACATAAAGATTTTCCTCCCACTGCCCTGCTGATGCAGAGGCACTGTGTGCTGTCTGGCCATCACTGTTAATTTTACCACCAAATGTGCTCTCTCCTTTCTTTTTCTCCTTTGGTTTTCTTTTCTTTAAAGAGAGTTTGCAGCCCACTAGCACTACAGGTGGCAAAAACCCTCCCACATCCAAATGGAAGCCTCCCTTTGGGGCTGCACAGTCTCACAATGGTGGCACAACAAACCCTGTTTCTCTAGAAGAGCTGCTCCTTCCCTTTCTTCCCAATGGCTTTCTAAGGAGGATGGGAGCAACGAGGGTGAGAACTGGGTCTGCTTTCCCCCCTTGTTCTTGGCACTTGGTCTTGTTCAGCCAGCATTAGGGAGAGAGATGCGTCAGTTTGCTTTGTCTGAGCATCTGCCCGTGTGCCCGTGGATGTGTGGGATGCTTTGGCTGGAGCACCTCGACCTGCCTCAAGCTGCTAAAACAACTCTGTGCCTTCTGTGATACGGAGTGCTCACTTTGCATGACTTTGCTCTTCCTTTCATGGGACCCCCAGTGACTCAGGCAGCATCTCTCCATAAACCATCATTCCATCTGGGCTGGAGTTGATTCCCCGTATGCACAGAGTGGCTGAAGCCCATTGAAGCTGCCCCTCGTGCTCTCCATGAAGTCACGTTCCCAAATCTCACCTCCTCTCCTTGCAGCCATACCCGAGCAGCATCCTTAGGGGAATGGAGGGCATCACCCAGAGCGTTACCCAGTTTCTGGCCAGCACATCAGGTTGGGAAAAACCACATTTGTGCGTATTGTGGCTTTGCTGCAGCTCCGCGGGGGTTGCGGGCACATTGCGGGTGCAGGAGCTGAGCAGGGGATCAGTGCAGCGCTGATGCTGCGAGAGGTGAAGAGCCGCGAAGCGTTGCAATGCCAGCGCTGCCCGTGCGATGGGTGCCGGGTTAACGCGCTCGTTGCCATCGGAATGTCGGCTCTGTCGCTGTTGCTGAGCCTGCTCGGCTCTCCTGCCGTTAGGTGGGAGTGTTGGCGAGGAGAAGAGCAGCGATGCTCCCATCTCTGGGCCGCCAAACCCAGAAGCGATTCCTTTGTCCTCCTTCGCTCCGGTGGCAATGAGTTACAGAGAAGGAATTTCAGGCTGCGCTCACGGGGGGGAATAAAGCCCTGAAAGGGGGACCCGGCATTGCAGCTGGAGGAGGTCGGGCAGCGATAGGGAGCAGGAGAAGAGGGGCTGCATGAGCCGTGTGCCCACGGGTGCCACAGGGAGGAGCGTAGGGGGATCCGTGCAAAGAGGCGGCTGGGGGTTCAAGCAGCTTTTTGCTGGGGGCCGGCATCGGTTGGGCAGCGTGCAAGGATCCAGGAGCTGCCGGAAGGGCACAGAGCCCCCAAAATGGGGCAGCCTGGGGGTAGGGGGGCTGCCAGCAGCTGGCACAGGTGAAGTTGCTTTCCTTACGAGGAGGAGGAGGAGGGGGGTTGGCTGTCGCTCACAGCCTGCAGACGAATCATCCCTCTTCCATCACTAATTCCTCCCCGTGAGCCCGGATGGGCTTTTTATGCCCCCCCCTCCCCCCGCCCCACTCAATTTCTTTAAAATGCAACACTTTCCATCAAAATCTGGTTAGTCATGAAGCGTATAATGAGTTTTATATATATTTAAGGCGGTCTGACATTCGGCATCCCATTATCCTCACTCCTCGAGAGAAACGTGGACTCAGTGTGTGCGTGTTGATCCAATAAGGGCTCAGTCAGTGCCATTTTTGCTCTCCGAAATATCCGTATCCATTACCCATATTTCTGTTTGTGTGTAGGAGTCTCTTTCCCATGGAAAGAAATCCAAAGTAATTTCTTTTTATTTTTCACTTTTTTTTTTCTTCCCCTTCTTCCCCCCTCCAGGGTCTGTAATTGGTGCCATTTTTTTGGGCACTGCCAAATTGCTTTGTTGCTGTGTTTTGTTTGGCCGTATCACAGAATTACAGAATGGCCCCGGTTGGAAGGGACCTCAAGGATCACGAAGCTCCAGCCCCCTGCCACACGCAGGGCCACCAACCTCCCCATTTCATAGCAGCCCAGGCTGCCCAGGGCCCCATCCAACCTGGCCTTGAACACCTCCAGGGATGGACCGGGCATCACAGCCTCTCTGGGCAGCTGTTCCAGCACCTCACCACTCTCATAGTAAAGAACTTCCCCCTGACATCCAACCTCAATCTTCCCTCTTTCAACTTCAAACCATTTCCCCTTGTCCTGCTGTTATCTCTCCTTTCAAAGAGTTGATAAACCCATCCTTTCCTTGCTTTGGTAAATCACAGCTCAAGGTGTGATTACCCAATGCAGGAGATTTTGGGGTGTTCTGTGGGCACTCTCTGTGTCTGGAGATGGCAGATGGCTGCAGGGCGATGCTGGGCTGCCCCTTGTGCTCCTCTTGTCCTTGTGTCGCATCCTCAACAACCCGCAAACTTCCAGTTGTGTTCATCCTACTCCCGGTTCTCTCACTGATGCTTGATGTCAATGCAAACCTCCTGCTCAATTCCCCCCCCCCCAGCGGGCAGGACAGCGGTGGCAGCGCGTTCTTCCACCTTCCTTTCCTTCTGAAATCCTTCTCCTCCCCTTTTCTTGCAGATTTCCCTTTGGCTCATGTGTCCCCAGCACCGAGAGCCCTCACCCTGCCCTCATCCACCCTCTGCTGCACCTCCTCCTTCCCCTACAGACAAATGGGATGCCCCAAAAGCATCCCCATGCACCCTCCTTACCCCCACCAACGTATTTTTCTTTAAACAGCCCTCGCTGGGACTTTTCTAATGGCGTAGATATTACAGCTGATTACCATCCTATTCATATTTGGCTTTGAATTAAAGATTTCTTTTCCACACCCTTCTAACCAGCAGGGAATGGCATCCAAAGCAGTGCTGGGAGCACATCCCACAGACAGCATGGGCTCCTCGTGCCTCTCCTCCCTGCCACGAGTGACCCACGAAGAGGAAGGAGGAGGAGGCGGTGGCTCGGCCATCAATAATTCAAACCCTTCTGCAGAGCTGAGCTGAGAGGAGAGTCCGGTCCATAAATGCGGTTTCATGTTTTCCTCTATTCAAAAAAAACAAAATAAAAACTGCAAGCAGAGCGTCTGCTGGGTTATGTGTGCGAGGGACGTGGTGACCTTCCCTGCTGGAGGGGAGCCAGGCTGGAGGCGCTGGGTGGGGGCTGCACTCCTGCTGTGCTGCGGGGGACGATGGTGTGCCCAAGCCTGGTGCGAGGCCTGGAGGGTCAGGGGAGGATGCAGAGCTCCTGGAGCTGCTGATCTTGGTGATCTCCGTGTCCTGGAGGTGAGTGTGGAGCTGGAGCACGGGGTGGGCCGCGTTCCTCCAACCTTGCCTACAGCAGGGGAGAGAGGAAGCGGTTTGTTCCCTTCCTCTTTCTTGGAGCCTGGCGAGGACGTATCGATCCCTGCGTCCATTTGCTGACAGTGTTGAACTCTCCTGGAGCATCCGATGGTTGGAAATGCTCCGAGCTGAGGGCCAGCAATGTCTGCAGCAGCGACTTCTGTGGGGTGTGCAGCACAGAACTCAGTAACCCCACACGTCAGATAACCCCCCCAGCTGCTGCTCTCCTTATCACTTTATCTCTGGGATGTCTCCCACCCTCCCCCGCTGCTCGCATCCCTCCCGCCTCCTCGTGGCCTTTCCCATTGGGCTGAGCCAGGTTTCTAAATGTTAATTGTGTTTTGACGTTCTTGACGCTGCCGTGAGCACCCGTGATATTTTGGCTCCTGGCTGACAGCAGGGAGAGGATGGTGAGAAATGGAGCTGCACATCCGTGGGGCTCAGGGAGGAGAGATGCTGTGGGTGGGGGGGGAGAGCATCCCTCAGGACTGGGGGGGATGGATGTGGATGTAGATGTGGGTATTTCCCACTGGAGCTTCCCCCCAGCTGCTGGAGGAGCTGCCAGCCATGGAGCAGTGCTATTTTTCAGCAGCCAGGTGCTGCTTTGCCCAGCTTCACGCTGTGAGCACAAGGGCAAGGCGATGGTTTATCCCCCAAGTTGTCTTAAGAGACCTCGAAGTACAAAGACGTGGAAATGGAGCAAAGGTTCTCATGCGGGTCTGTTTCATGAGTTTCCACAAGAAGTGAGAGCTGGGGCGGAGAGAGGGATGCGCCCAAAGCCCTGCTCTCACTTTGTTGCCCTGAGGTCTCTGCTCCTGCAGGTGGTGGTGGCTGCATCAGTATGAAGAACGCAGAGTGTCTCTAGTGGAGAATGCTGCTGGTGATGCTTCAGCCCAAAATTCTGTGCAGTTTTAGCTTCCCTCACGATTTCTTGGGTCTTGGACAAAGCAGAGCCACGTGTCCACGTCGTCCTGATGCGGTAAGACCCCAATCCTTCACCCGGATGCCCCTGAAATCCTGCTGAGGTGGTGGAGGGCTTCATCCAACCCGAAGAAGCAAGGATAAGGCTGACCTTAGGGCACCTCCGAGAGCTGCTTTCAGTGAGGGGATTTGTGCCTGGCTTATCCCAAGGCGGCTGCAGCCCCCCTGAGCCCCATGTGCATCCCACATGAGCTTGGGGAACTGACAGGACCTGAATGGGCTGCCCTAAGGCTTTGTCACACTGGGGCAGGCAGGGGTGTTCTTGGTGGAATTGGGCACCAGTGGGTGTAGCCCAGATTCGTGTCATTTATCTCTGTCCTGCACCAAACTGGGACAAATAACCCCTGGTGCATCCTTACACTGTCAGCCAGGGTGGAGAAATGGGGTCACTCCACCTCTGCACCCCTAAATGTCTCCAGGGGAACAGCCAGGCAGACACATCAGTCTGTTTTTTTCAGCCTTATTTTGGAAATAACCCACAGACCACAAAGATGGACAGACACAGGGTCAGAGCTGCTGGCCTGAATCTCTTCTTGGGGACGGGACCTTGTTATCAGCAGGGCAAATCACAGCCCAGAGCTGTGTTGTCACATTCCTCTTGCGTCCCCTTCCCATCACTTGTGGAGAAGGCAAAGTGCAGCAGTCCTTTTGCTTGGATTGCAGCTGGGTGCAATGCATGACATGGAGGGCTGGAAGGGCCCATCCCCCCTCCAGGGCTGCCCTCCTCTGCACCAGAGATGAATGCCAACCAGAACCACTCTGGCTCTGGCTGGATATGAGATCACTGCAACGGCCCGATCTGTCTGCAGGAGGCAGAGCTCCAGCCGTGATCCCGTGAGCATCCGACTGCACGGGAATTTTGCCACTTATTTAATGGCAGGGAGGCGGCCAGCCAGCTTTCCAGGAGAGCGTCTTGCTGGGCAGCACGGAGCTCCTCCAGAGCCTGGCCAGGCTGTTGTGTTGGGAGCCAGGAGCTCCAGAGTGTTTCTGGGACACCGGCTCCTCTCCAGCATCCCAAACAGGGTCTGTCCTCCAGCACTGCCAGCACTGAGCCCTCAGCTGCTGCATCCTTCCACCCAGGGCTGTTTTGCAATTTCATGCGGGCAACACGAATCAACTCTCAGCAAAGATGAGGCTGGAAATGGGCGCTGGAAGGGGCTGTGTTTTGTCTTTTGAGGCAGGTGGAGCTGCAGCATCCCCAGTGTGCAGGGCCTGGGGTGTCTGAGCACATGCAAGGTGTGCTCTGTGAGTGCTCCAGTGACCGATTATCTCACACTCATTACTGTGATGGATTGGAGCAGTTAATGTGTCAATGGTCATTACCTGGGGGCTGTGTTTTCTCTAGATTAATGAATCGATGCGACACGATGAGCTCCTCAGAGCTGCCAGAGCCTGGTGGGCTGTTTAATAGCAACAAAAACAAGGCGATGCATGTGCACATCCATGGGAAAGTGCACAGAGTGGGTGACGGAGAGAAGGGCAGCAGCCCAGGCTGGTGTTCTGGTGATTTCATTGTGAGAAGGTGAAATCTGGGGACGGCAGACAGTGCACACACTGGGAGCTGAGCCCGGTCCTGTGCCCACCCCTGGCATTGGAGGGTCCCTCAGGGCTTGGCAGAGGCTGCAGCATTTGTAGCCCTCAGTATTCTGCTCCTCTGCTCCTGCAAATGCTGAAATTAGAGAACGTGACCCATGAGGTGTGGGAGGCCTGGGCTCCTGTCGGTGCTGCTGCTGTGCTCTTCGGCTCTGCCGAAGGCTGCAGGTGACGGGAAGGGACGGGAGGAGAGAACAAAGATGAGCAAAATCCATCTTGATGCTCGGTGCCAGGAGGGGACAGGGCCGGGGGGCGCGACGGTGTCACGACGACGGTGTCAGCTCCATCCTCCTCCCGCTGCCGCGGTGACCGCACTGCCGGGGGTGGGGCGGGCGGGGGTGCAGCTGATCCGCACTCCCCGGCCCAGGGGGGGCAACGGGGAGCGTGGGGCGCCCCATCAACTCCCCCCTCCCCCCCCCAACCCTCCGCGCTGCGCTGCTGCTTTAAAAGGCTGGCAAACCCCGCGGCGGGCTTCCCAGCGCTTCTTCATGCAAAACTTCCCCGGCCCCAACCCTCCTCCTCCTGCTGCTCTTCCTCCTCCTCCTCCTCCTCCTCCTCAGCGCGGCTGCGGAGCGCGGCGGGTCCCGCCCGGCTGCGGCTCTCTCGGCTCCGGGCCGGGGCCGGGGCTGCGGGGGGGGGTTGTCCCCGGCAGGGCTCGTTCCCTCCGCATGCCGCAGGGCCCCCCCTGGCTGCCCGAGCCCCCCCCGGGGCCGGAGGCGGCGGCCGCGGCCGGAGAAGGGCTCGGAGCCGCCGCCAACTTCGTGCGCTGCCCGCGGGTAAGTGCGGGGCGT
>NW_024885351.1:13447-30004 GCF_019232065.1 Centrocercus urophasianus
CCAGCATTCCCCCCCCCCCCTCTTTTTTTTTAAATTATTAAATAATTTTTAATTAAAGGTGGAGGCTGCGGCGGTGGGGGTTGCAACACGGAGCCCCTCACTCTTCCTCCCCCCACCCTCCCCACCTCTCGGTTACAGCTTGTCCCCAGCGGTCGGGACCCTCCCCACTTCATTGCATTATTAACAGCGATGGGGCAGCAGCGCTCTGCCCCTCGACTCCCCGCTGCACCCCGCGCCGCGGGACACGGAGAGGGGGCACCGCACGGCTCTGCACTGAGCCTGGGTGGGGGGGACTGGACATGGAAGGGGCTCGGGGCGGGGGGTGCTGCCCTCACATCGCTGCAGCGAGCACAGCAGCACGGCGGGGGCCGCAGAGCTGACAGCAGGGCAGGGGGATCCCGGGGGTGGGAGTCCTCATTGCAGCTTGAGGGTGGTTGGTGGGGGCACAGCCTCACCCGGAGCTGCAGCAGCCCCATCTCCGGGCTGGGAGCCGCTGTGCACGCACGCAGCTCGCGGGTTTTGTTTTCCTCTGTCTCCTCTCGGTTGTTGGTTTTTTTTTTTTTTTCCATTTTTTTTTCCTCTTTTTTTTTTTCTTTTTCTTTTTTTCCCTGGTTGAGCGGTGCGGCTGCGAGAGCCGAAGTTGGCAGCCGTGGGAAAAAAGCAGAGAACTCTCCCAGCGCCTCCAAACGCGGCCCCACCGCTCTCCTCCTCCTCCTCCTCCTCCTCCTCCCCCGGTGCGATGAGTTGGCCGTGCTCTGCCGCTCTCCTGCTGCTGCCCCAGGGGTAGAGCCGCTGTCTTCGGCGGTGTCTGCGGTGGAGAAAGGAATGGGTGTTGGGGGGGGGGGGGGGAGCCGCACCGTGTAGGTGATGTGAGGCTGGGGGTTCTCAAAGCCGGGTTGGAGGGGTTGGAAGGGCTGCCTGCGTGCTGGCGGGGAAGGATGGAACGGAACCGATCTGTTGAATGCAGCGAGGAGCTCAGGCAAATGCCAAGAGAAGTGCCAGAAGAAAAAGCTTTCTTCCTTCCCTGCCGTCGCTGGGTGGGAGCGGGGATTTTTCTGCACTGCTGTGGTGGGTGAGGGGGGGATGCGTTGGATCCCCAGTGCAGAGCAGCTTTGCGAGGACAGCAGCGGGCTCTGGTTGCCCTGGGTTTGTGGATATGGGCAGATCTGGTTGGGGGGCTGGGGCAGGCTCTGAGCTGGGGCTGTTTCCCTGCACCCCAGGGATGCAGAGAGGGGCTTTCCAGGTGGGTTTTCCACCAGGAGCCGAAGCTGTGCTGCAGCTGCAGGCTGAGCCTGCATCCCGGGGCACGGCATCGCTGGTTGGAGGAGCCCACCGGCTCCCCAAAAAAAGGGCATCACGTGCCTCAACTTTGGCATCAGGCAGGAGGAGGATGGATTTGTCAGCTCAGCCACCCCCTTCCAGCTCTTCCCAGAAAGGCAACGGCTTGAAGAAGTGTCAGGTCCTAATTATAACACGCACAAACCCGCTCCCTCCGCCCTCCCCATCTCTGAGCCCACCGTGGGCACCATCCCTTGATCTCGGGCTTCATGTCTCGTGGTGGGGTTTCCTCTTCAGCCCTGGATTTCCTGATGGCCTTGCACCACGCCTGGCTGAGGATGGGGGGTCTCTGTTTGCAGGGCTTGGTGCAGGCAGAGGTTGATGCTGTCAGAGGGGGAACTCGGGATGCTGGCACAATGGGGAATAGAAACAGCGCACGGCACTGCAGGCATCACTGGGCACCAACATTTCAGCCCTTCTGAGCCATTCCAGTGTGCAGAACCGGGGGGTTTTGCTGTGTGTGGCAGAAGCAAGGCTCCTTCCTCCCCTCTTGGAGCTGCTGGGTGCAGTGGGAGCCTGGTGAGGCGCGGCGCTGCCGTCGATGCTCTGCAGCCGAATTCTCCTTCCTCGCCTTCCCCTCACTGAGAGCCAATCCTTCAAAGTGAGGGATTAGCCGTGGCCTGCTTTGCAAAGGGAGGGGGAAGGAGAGCCGCTCGCCTGCAGTTAAGGATATATATATATATAGTGTGATAAATATTCCTGGAGTGATCCGCGCCCAGTGGGAGCTGCTTTTGTCCGACTGCAGCAGCCTGCAGGGCAGCGTGGAGCGGTGGCACCCAGTGTGGGGCTGCTGCTGTCCCCACATCCGTGGGGCTGAGCGGGGGAGCATCAGCCTTTCCTGCGCAGCACCGAGCGCAGCAGCAGCAGCAGCAGATCCCGGCGTTTGCAGGACTGCACAGAGCCGAGCGGGTTGGCAGGGCTGGGGTTGTGCAAGTGTTGTGATATCTGTCAGTCTGTGCATCCATCTGAAGGGGCTGCATCCCAGGGTGGATCAGGTGAGTTTTTGGGTTAAAATCTGGGGTTTCTGCTTGCTGCTGCCTGCTGAGCTGTGGCTTTGTGAACGCTGGGGCACTCGACCTGAATACTTAAGTTTTTCCCTGGCGAGAGAGAACTTAACCCAGCATCTCCTCCTTCACCACGTCTAAATTCTGTTGTGCTTCACAGTGGCTTTGCAATTAAAAAAAAAACAGGACCCAAAGCGAAGTTCCCTGCAATAGCTTGCAAGTGGGGAAGAGCAGTCGTGAGCTAACTGGGATGTTGTGCTGCGTGCCGCCTGTCCTGCCTGCCGAAGGATGAGCAGGCGGGCAAAGAAATGGCCTTGATTTCCAAAAAGATGCCAGTGAGCCGCATCGGCATCGTGGAGGCATCGCTGGGGTCTGCCTGAAGGGATGGGTATGGGATGCAGTGGGTTCCCATTGCTGTCCTGCGTTGAGCCTCCAGCTCTCCATGGGACGCAGACGCTGCACCTCTCGGCTTTGCCCGCAGTGATGGAGCTGCTGTGATTAGTGCTCAGCACTTGGGCACATGAGAGCTGAACATGCTTGCCTCCTGCACGGAGCTGATGGCAGTGCAGTAACTTCGTTTTGACCCGGAGAGAAATGGCCAATTTCTTCCTTTCTTTCTTGGTTTTCCCTTTGAAGGAGCTTTTGTGTTGCTGCAAAATCCCTGTGCCATTGAGGCGGCTCTGCTCCCTGGGCAGGGCTGGGTGCCCCTTAGGGTTTCCATCTGAGCCCCACACACTGAGCGCAGGGTTGTGGATTTTGAGGCTGCTCTCCTGGCAGCAGCAGTTGCAGACATGGGGGGTTTCTGCCTGCTTCTTCCTGGCTCTGAGGCAGCACCGGGATGGGGAAGGGAAATTTTGCGAACATCTCTGGTGGTGCATTCAGAGAAGGGATCCATCTGCCTCACCCAGAGCTGCACCAGCCTTGCTGCCTGCAAGCTGCTTGCTAGATGGTCTTTGAGGTTCTTTCCAACCCAAGCCATTCTATAAGTCTATGATTTTCACCCTTGGAGGAACTGAGGTTGGAACAACCTGGTGAGGTTGAAGGTCCATCTCTGGAGCCCTGCAACTGGGGGTGCAACACTGCCCATGGCATCCCTGGGCTCCACGGCACCCGGTGCACCTCAGCTGTGCCTCACTGCAGCTCCGGTGCAATGCTCACAGCTGCAAGAGCTGAAGCCTGCTGGTGGCTGGGGAAGGCTGTGTCAGGGTGGGTTCCTCAGTGGGCACTGGCAGCAAGGATGGCAATGCCACAGGGATGGCTGGTAGCTCGGGAGCAAGGCCGCCACTAGAGGGGGGCAGGATGACACCGTGCAGCACCTCCTCCGCATCCTCAGGGTGCTGGGGCACCTCCTCCTGCCCCCTTGGTTCTCCCTGTCCCGACATGGTTTGGAGGCAGCGAGATGCAGCACTGCCTACTTCTGCATCTCTGGGTGCTGGTTGGATTTATCCGACCCAAGCAAGGCAATAATCCGTGGGATTTCCTGCCGGGTCTGGAAATATGCTTGGCTGGGATTAGTCCTCGCACCCTATGCCAGGTCTGGGATGAGGGTGAGGGTTCGTTCCTCACCAACAAAGCGCTTGGTGGAAACAAGAGGCAGCAGCCTTGCTCCTTAGTCAGGATGCATATGCACACCGAGGTGCTTGAGAACATGCATGCATTTTTTCTCTGCTCATGGTGAGCCCTGCTGTGCAAGCAGCACCATGAGCACAGCTCCACCACCTCGCTGCTCACAGGTGTGTTCTCCACCCCACTGAGTGCTCAGTACAGGTGTGCCTCTCCATCCAGATGTGCAGGAAGAGCTGCTCTGGGAGGTGCAGGGGATGCAGCTCGCATTTGCTGGGAGAGGGATGGGCTCACCTCCTCCTCAGTCTGATTTTTAAGGCTAGGACTCCTCATCCAGGAGATGCCTTGGAGAAATGGCTTCTCATCTCCTGCCCCTTTGGATGAGAGCTCCGTCTGCTTGCAGCACAGGCTTGTGCAGTAATTCAGGCTGCATCTCCCTAATGATTCAACAGGGGATTCAAACCAGCTCTCCCCTCCCCATTATTTGTGCTTTTTTCTTGCCTGCCATGATATTTTTACCTTCAGTTCGTTCAGACTGTATGATCAAAGGAGGCACAAAAGGGAGAGAGCAGAGAGGGAAAAGCTTACAAGAAGAAAGGCAGAGGCTGTGGGCTCTGGGGGCTGCAGGCTGGGGGGGAGCAGCTTCTGCTCCGAGTGGGGCTGCGTGGAGCTCCGACAGCAGAACTGCAGCCCCTGGGGCGAGGGCACAAGAAGAGACCCAATTGCATCTCCTGGGTGCAGGGGGTGCTTCCTTTTGCCCTGCTCCCTGCACAGGATGGTGCTTGCAAAGCCCCAGAGTAGATGGGACTGCCCCTGTGGAGTTAAGGTCCTTCCCCTACCCCCATCCCGATGGGATGCGCTCACAGGAATGGGTCTGTCCTGCTGGGAGGTGGCATTGAAGCTGGGGCAGCTTTCGTGCTGCAGCACTCCCCAGCTGCTGCCTTGGGAAGCACAGAGCTCAGCACTGGGTAATTCTGGTTGTCTTAAAAGCCCCAGCTGTCAGAAACGCTTTGGAGATGGGCCTTCAAGTGGCTCCGATGGGCAGGGATGTGCATAATTCATGGGGGTGAGTTGAGGCAAGGGCCCTCCCAGCTGGTGAGGCTGCGGAGCTCTGAGTCTCCTCCATGGGTGTAAAAGGACTCAGCTCCATCATCACCCCCATGGGGCTGTGGTGGGTCCAGCCCAGCAGGTGCTGGGTGCTGAGCTCTGTACCAGAGCTGAGAAAATTGAAGCTGTTCCTTGGGCTGTTCCAGCCCGTCCTACTTGGGGAATACATCTGTCTGCTGTGCTCTCTGCTTTTTGGTGCCTTGCATTAATCCTGCGCTGCCCTTGCAGCATCGGTCAGCAGCTGCTACAAGGGAGCACCCATCCCAAATGGGAAACAGAGGCAGGGGTCTGTTGTGGGGCAGGGACACCTCCAGGGACAGGAGGCTGCAGGTGTGGGTGTGAGCACAGCCTGACACACAGCCCTGTCTCAATGAAGGATGCCAAGCAAGCCCTGAGCAGGCTCTGACCCACTGCTCCTCCCCTGTGGACACCCAGCTCAGGGGGCTGAGCACGTTTGTAACCAGCTGCTCTCAGCTGCTTTTAATTTGAGCCAAGCATCGGCTCACCTCCCTGGGGCAGGCAGGAAGCCAAACCTTCCTTGCATCTTGGGCGAACCCTCAGTGCTGTCAATATTTGCTGCTGAAAGCTGTCAATAACTGCTGCTTGCAAGAAAGCAGCAGCCCATGCGGAGCTCAGCAGCCTGAATGAAGAGCAGCAATGCTTAGGAGGGCATTTCGGATACATAATTCCTGGTTTCTTCAGTGCACAGCCAGATCAGCTTTTGCTTAAACCCTAAATCAGCTCTGAGACTGCTTGGTTTGCAGCATAGTGCTTGAGGTGTGCAGTGGTGATGGCAGGTGGTGGGGAAGTTGTTGGGCTCCCCTGTCTCCGGGATTGAGCTGTTGGGCACCTCCATTGCTTGGCCTCATTGTGCAGGGATGAAGGCAAGCTGCTAATGGCAGCAGCCTGCATGTGGCAGGGCTGTGGATGGGGACTCTAGCAGTCTGTGAATCAGGTAGAAGGCATGATCTAGGACAGGAGGAGTCAGAGCTGTGGGTACATTTGGCTTTGCCTCTCTCTGAGCACTGTGCTGAGACTTGAGCCAACCCACCAGCTCTTCCTGAGAGGCTTTGGGATGGGATGGGATGGGATGGACCCTGCTGCCTCCCTGCAGCCCATCCAGTCTCCCACCTGGCTCCACTCCAGGAACCATGCGAGCCTCTCTGCCCGGATGAAAAAAGTTCCATTTCCCAAATTGTTTCCTCGGATTCTCTGATGAAAGCTTGAAACAGCCAAATCCCTCTCCATGCTCCTGTTTAATTTTCTTTCTCTCTCACTTCTCCCTCCCAAGGGCTCTGCAGGAAGGACCCGAAGCTCTGCTTGGGCTCACATCCCTGCCTCCTCTCCGCAGCGTAGCAATGCCAGCCCCAACACCCCATAGCAGCCCCACCACTCACTGCACGCGGGGGGCTGGCGTCACCCATGGGCACCACTGAAGGAGCCCCCGGAGCCATGCTGCCTGCCTGACCGCTGCCGGGTTTCGGGCCGCGCACTCTGCCCCAGCACGGCTTCGGCGATGAGCGGGGCTTCTTTTTGCATGGAGTGTCTCTCTTTCTGCCTCCTCCTGAGTGCCTGGAGCTGGGGTTGGGCACCCGGGGGTGCTGCCAAGCCCAAGGGCCAGGGCTACCCGCACATGAACTCCATCCGCATCGACGGGGACATCACTCTCGGGGGGCTCTTCCCCGTGCACGGCCGGGGCGCCGAGGGCAAAGCCTGCGGAGAGCTGAAGAAGGAGAAGGGCATCCACCGCCTGGAGGCCATGCTCTTCGCCCTGGACCGCATCAACAACGACCCCGACCTGCTGCCCAACATCACCCTGGGTGCCCGCATCCTGGACACGTGCTCGCGGGACACGCACGCCCTGGAGCAGTCGCTGACCTTCGTGCAGGCCCTGATTGAGAAGGACAGCACCGAGGTGCGCTGCGTCAATGGTGGGCCCCCCATCATCACCAAACCTGAGCGGGTGGTCGGCGTCATCGGCGCCTCGGGCAGCTCTGTCTCCATCATGGTGGCCAACATCCTGCGGCTCTTCAAGGTACGGGTCCCAAAAATAGGGGCAAAAACAACTGTGTGGGGAAAGCACCACGCTCGTTCACGCTTCCTTCTTCCTCCGTGGCTGGGGGCAGGCAGGAACTCTCATGAGCGTCTTTAAAACCATTTTCCTGCCTCCCCCGTGTCCCCAGGGATCCCCTCCTCCACTCCCTCGGTGGCAATGCTGCAGCAGCAGGGCTTTATCTCAGAGGGTGGGATGCTGGCGCTGCTGGCGTCGGCAGGGATGCGGGATGGAGATGGCTTTGCAAGGGACGTTGGCTGGGATGGGGAGTTGGATGCAAGATGGGACCACAGGACAAGGGGGCTCCTTCTTGCCACTTCTATCCCTGAGTGAGTTGCTCAGAGCTTGGTTCTGGTGGATTTTCAGAGCCCCAAGACAGACAGTGCTCGGGTTGGAAGGAGCTTTGTTTTTATGCACACCATTCTAACGTGGGTCACAGTGGTGGATGGTTCGATAAGAAGTTTTTGGATTATACACCCGAAATGTAAGGTCACACCTTCGCCAAGTTGCTGGAGGTGCATTTGTTGCTGGGATGGAGGCAGCTATTGCAGGAGGGGACACCTGGAGCTTCAGCCCAAGCACAATGTGGGGACAACGCTGCATTCTGCTGCTGGTCAGGGTGTGCAGGGGGAGCAGAGTGCTTGGGGCCATAGCATCATCTGAAGGCTGGCTCTCCCTCTGCTCCAACTGCAGGAAAACCAAGGACTTCATAATTACATCCCCCACGCTGTGCATCTATTTATCCACAGCAATGTCCTGGGGCTAGCACAAGTGTTTGAGCAAGAGCCCCTTTAGCAGCAAAAAGCAGAGAGAGCAATGCAAACAGGCTGCACACCCTGCAGCGCTGCGTGCCCCGAGCCATGCTCTGGGTGCTGCCTTCCCTTTGTGAGCCCCCAAAACCCTCCCTTCCCGCAGGGCTGGCTGCCTCCCCCTCCTCGTCCTCACGCTGTAGAGTGCTGAGCCCTCCTGGGAGGGCTGGAGGCTGTTAGCAGAGCCTGAAAAACAGATCGCTGATGGAGTTTGATTTTTCTGGGTCCCTTTTAAAAACGTGTTAATGTTCCAGGCGACGAGCGAGAGGGCTATTCAATAATTAAAATAATATAAATTAGAGGGAGCGGGAGGAACTTAAAAGCTATTTGCCGAGACAGAAAAGATTGAGCTCTTGCTTCAGAGAGGGAGGCAGGGAGGAAGGATGCAGCGGAGTGACAGGCGGAGTAGTGAAGGGAGCTGCATTGGGTTTGGGTTATTTTTCCCCTTTCTCCCCCAGTTTGGTTGCTTGGGTGAAGCAGCTGTGACCACGCATTGGGGATGCAGCTCAGCCCCGCTGCACCCACACGGCAATGGTGCTGGTGGCCCAGCAGGGACGTGTCACCAACCCCAGTGTCCCCATTGCAGCCCCCATCTGCCCGCCAGGCACTGGGGATGGGGACCCACAGGGCTCTGGGTCCATCCGTGCCCTGTGCTGCCTGCTCACCGTCGCTCTTTGTTATTCAAATAGTGGGTTTATGGCACAGACATGCTTAAAATGAAAATAAGGCAACTTCCATTTCGCGCTGCTGCTGACCTTTAAGCGCAGGCAGCTCCGCTCTGAGGTTCAGCAAAGCGTTTGCCTCCCCGGGCACTGCTGTGCTCACGTTGCCTTTTGCTGTTCCCTTGAGAGGTGATGCTCTGCTGCTGGGTTGAAGCCATAGGTTTGGCCCTGGGACTGTGCACCCAACCATTGCCGGAGCAGAAGCTCTTGGTGCAAAGTGCCAGGACACCGCTTGTGCCGAATGGAGCCAAGATAGAGGCATGGTGATGAGCCCCTGGGTGCAGGGTGAGCCTGGGTGGGTTGTAGCTCTGGTCCCTCCATGCCACCCTAACCCCATCCCCTGCACCTGGGTCTGCTCCATCCCTGTCCCTTCTCTGCCAGCCTAAACTTGTTGGCAGTGAAGGCTGGCGCAACCCTGGCAGGGATTTTGCCGCTTCCATGCTACATAAATAAATAACATGTCCTTCGTTAGATGCCACTGCCTAATTAAAGCTGTACATCAGTGGAACAACTTGCAGATGCGGCATCCTCTGTCCAAGCTGGTTTCATCACTCCTCGTGGCTCTGCATGCAGAAAATCCTCCCCCCAAATCCCTGCTCTCGCCTCCTTGCGATAGCATCTCTCTGTCGTCACCACCAGAGCTTTCTGGCACGCTCCAGCTCCTTCCCACCCCTGTCTGCTGCCTCTCCAGCCTCAGCTCTACCCATTTTCTCCCAAAGAACCACAGCGATGTGAAAAGAAACCAAATCCATCCCCTGCAAATGGGACTCCCAAAGGCTGTGGCAGGAGCTGGGCTGTGCCTTGCAACCCAGTGCTGACCCAGCTGGTCTGCGGCAAGCACTCACCCAGGGCAAGGATCTTCCCTGGTGAGTGAGAGCACCGAGTGCTTTGAGGCACTCCTTTCCTGTGTTGCAGTGAGTCGTGGAGCTCTTTTTAGCACAGGGGTGTTGCACAGCATGAATAATTCACCCAAGGGAGGATGGCGGCCCGTTTTGCAGGAGCTGCATGTGCTCGTGTGTGTGTGTGTGTGTGTGTGCGCACTGACTTCGCTGCCTGGGAATGTAGGGCAGGTGCAGACCTTGTGGGGTGAGCGCTGGGATGTGGGGGTTGGAGGAGCATTGCATTCTGCACCATGCACTGATATTTAGCGGGTAAATAACCTTCATGAAGACTGGAAGGTGGAAACGGGCCGGGGGACGCTCTGATTAATCACTGTTCTGCTCCTGCTGCTTCATTTTGCCTGGTTTGTTATGGCAAATTGCAGCCCCTGGGGCTGCCCCGACCCTGGATGAGGAGGAGGAGGAGAGGGAAGGGCCGGTGTGGAGTTCAATGAGGAATGGCAGCCACTCCCTGCTTTGATCTCCACTGTGCCGGGAGCTGCTTTTTTGGGGGGAAAAAAGAGCAATCTGGTTTATGTGCTCAGTTTGCTGGGCTGTGGGAAAGGAGTGTGCAGGATGGGAGCTCATCTCCCCCTTCCCTGAGCTGCATCCCCTCAAGTGCAGCTGTGTCATCCCGGAGCAGCCGGTGGCGTTGGTCTGGGAAGCAGAGGAGTTGATCAGCTCTATGGTGGGGTGGTTTTTGGATACCTGCCCCCTGTTTCCAGCTGGAGAAGCAATAGTGTTGAGGTCTGAGCAGGCCCTGCAGCCCCCCCAGCCCCTGTGGTGCTTTACACTCTCTCTAATTAAAAGCTGCCGTCCAAATGGCTCAATGATGGAAATTCTAATTAAATCAATTCCATCTTGTCGGTGAACCAGAGGTTTGCATAAGATATGCATGAAATTAATAATTATGGTTAGGGAATTAGCTGCTCGTGACCCCCTCTTTGGCTCTGGGGGGGAGGGGGGGGCCTGCTGTGCTGAGTGTGGCTGTGTGCCCTGTGCGTCTCCTCTGGGGCCATGCTGAAGTTGTCACCTTTGTTGAATTCTTTCCAATCTGGAACAAATTTTGTTCCTCCACCCTTAGACAAGATGCTGTGTAAGCTTGTGAGCTGGTGGTAATGGGAAGGGTGTGAAAATTCAGTGCTTTTGTGGTAGAGGCATCAGGAGAGCGTTTGAGGTTGACCACAATGGCCCACTGCCATCTGCACTCCTCAGCCCAGCTGCTGCCTGCTTCCCTGCCATGCTCTTGTGCCCTGGGGATGCTTCTGGAGGCTGAGGGCATTTCTAAACAATGCTTACTGTGTATTTTTGTCCAAAGTAAAGGGGGAAGGAGTTTTGTTCCTCCTGTCCCAGGGTTACTGCTTGCTCTGCATGGGATAAAGGAGCCCTGGGATGCAGGAGATCTGATCCCACTCATTTCCCCACCACACTGCGGAGTTCAGCCTGGGCTGGGCACGACCCAGGTGAGGAGCTGGGAGCCACACAGTGCCTCTGTGACTTCGTTCATTGTGCTGTGCCCGAACCTGCAGCCAAGATGCATCTCCAGCTCCCCCCCACCTGCAGCTGCCTTCTTCCTAAGAACCTCAAATTCCCTGCCTGCGTTTTGCTTTCATGGACCTGAAAGAACTTTTGTCTTTTATCTAAGAAAATAGCTGATGCCAGGAGTTGGGCTATTGTAAACCAGGAGATCAAAAAGGCAGAGGGGGAAAAAGGCAGAGGAAATCTATCAAATGGTCATTTGGGAACTGGTCTTTTATTTTCACTTCCATCCAGGGTGGTATAGTAAGAGAGAAAAGCTCTTTCAATTTGTTTATTAGAATCCAGCATCTTGCTACAGTCTGGGCATCAGTGGGTGTGTTCTAGGTATGTTTCTGAGCAGCGGTTGGACCAGGGATTAATCCCACACATGTTCTCCATGCAGAGCCCAGCATCTCTTCCACAGTCCTTGGTGGCTTGCATGGGATGGAGCTTGCTGGGGGGCACGGCTGGGAGATCCCTATCTCTGTCCCCATTCCCATCTCCATATCATTCCATCCCCATTTCCAAACTCAACCCTACCCCATCTTCATTCCACTCCATCTTCATCCCATTCCCATCCCCAACCCTACTGCATCCCCATCCTCATCCCCATCCCATCTTCAACGCCATCTCCAACTCCATCATATCCCATCCCCAACCCCATCCCCCACCCCATCTTCATCCCACTCCATCCCCATCCCATCCCCATCCTCATCCCCCACCCAACTTCAACCCCATCCCCTTCCCCATCTCCAACCCTATCCCCATCCCCTGCTGAGGACATGTGGTTTTATTTAAACCATTTTATACAGAAAATCTTCCCCTGCAACCACACAGGCAGAAGGCATGGAGGGACGCAGCCGTGCAGCCCAGCTCCCTTCCCAGACAAGTGATAGCTGGGCGCACACCTCGCCAGCTGAGCAGAATGTTAATCACACCTCGTGCACCAGCACTTGGTCACAGCTCCCCACTGAGCAGATCGCAGCCCCTCAGAAAGGAGCACAAAGCAGATTGTCACTGAGAATAACCCCATTTGTGTCCTGATAAAGGTTCCTTCCTCTCCTTCTCCTGCTCATTCTCCTTCTCTCCCTTTTTTCATCTCCAGCACTGCAGGTAGGTAGAGGGGTGCTGCTTCTTTCCAGGGACCGTTTAGCATTCAGGTGGAGTCGTGGATTTATAACATCGGGATCGCATTTAATAGAGAGTGAGAGCCTGGAGTAGAAGAGGAGAAAATAATAGAGAAGCAAAGAGAAAACTGTGGTGCAGGCCAGGGGCACAAGTGGCGGAAAGATGAGGGGAGGTGGGGGAGCTGGGCAGCTCTGTGGCTTTGGGGTGAGCCAGGGTGGGTCCTGCTCCACCTATTGGGGCAGGGTTATGCTGGTACCTAGCCATGGAGTTATGGAGCATCATCGTTAGAAGGCAGGTACCAAGATCATGGTGGCTTGGTCTTATAGCATGCAGGAGGGTGCCTGCATGCCCTAAACCTCTCCCCATCCCATCCACTCTGAGCTCTCCTCTGCTGCTGCAGACTGGCTCATTGCTTAATGAAGGAGTGGTGGTTGGTGAGCAAATGCAGCCTGGAAGCATCCAGCAGCACCCAGGCACCTGCTGAGCCTGAGGGGTCCATGGGGTTCCCTGCAGCTCTCCACGGCTCTGACAGTGTTTGTTTTCCTGCAAGCTGCAATTGCTGAATTGTTCCTAAATTGAGATGAAGGGTGGAGGGGAAAAGTTCTTCAGAAGCTGCAGATGGCTGCTCTGCATCCGCTTGCCCCTGCATCGTGGGAACAGTTTGGGATCAGCGATGCTTGGGGTTCTTCCACTTGCAAAGCACAGTCCATGGGCATGCAGGAGGGCAGTGGTGGCCCCAGGCAGGGCTGTCACCGCCCCTGCAGTGCTGTGACACGGTCAGGCTGCAGCTGGCTGAGCTCCAGCCCCTGCCGTTGTATTGCTGCGGAATTCCAAACCGCGTCCTGCTTTTCAGCAGGGCTTGGCTTGCTGAGAGATGCTGAGCTGCCTCTGGAGGGGAGTGTGCTACCTACAAGGTTATGGGATGTGAGGCCAATGGATGGGGCTGGAGCTGGTTCTGCTACGTTTTCTGTAGGGAACTGAGGCTGGTGGGAAGGACCTGGGCTTGATAATTTAATAAGCCTTTTCCATCTCTAAGATAAATTAACATCTGTGGTGTGTTTTGGAGATGTAAAGTGCTGCATAAGTGCTAAGTATCGCATGATCCTCCAGTGCTAAATCACTCTAGTGTGCTGTGTGAGGTGCAGGAGCTCTGATTAATTTAAAAGTCTTGTTTATGGGTTGGTTGGACAGGGGCTGTCAGGGCGTGCTCACTTTGGTCCCTCATGGGGCAGGAAGCCAGAGGGAGTTCATAGTGTGGTGTCCAGGGCAGGAGCAAGGCTTCTTCTTTGTCTCTTCTGTGTGGGCCCAAATGAAGTGTGGGAATGCCTTCTGAAATCTCTGTTGGGCATCTCTTTGTGTGATCTCTCAGCCTCCTCAGCCTTCTCCAGGTGGAACAGCTGGGATTTGGCCCTTGTCGTGGTGCTGGTCCCATTCCTGTGGATGCCCCTGTGCCGGCTGTTGGGGTGCAGAGAGGGTGCACATCCCAATGTCCATGGGGTCTATCTCACAACTCCTGCACCCAACTGCGGATGGATCTTGGTGTGGCACCAAAGCTTTTGGCTTACCACCAATACCTAGTGGAATTGGTCATCCCCCACCCTGCGGTTTCCCCTCTGTGAGTTGCTGGTTCTGGGTGTCGTGGAGCACTCTCTGTCCATCTGGAGTCCCACCTGACCTTGATGTCCACCCCCTGTCCTCTACAGCTTTGGGAACGTGGATAAGGCGAGGGCCTGAATTTTGCCTCTTTCTCCTGATGCTTTTTTCTTTCCCAACTCCATCCCAGATTCCCCAGATCAGCTACGCCTCCACTGCGCCAGACCTGAGCGACAACAGCCGCTACGACTTCTTCTCCCGCGTCGTCCCATCCGACACCTACCAGGCGCAAGCCATGGTGGACATTGTCAAAGCCCTCAAGTGGAACTACGTCTCCACCCTGGCCTCCGAGGGCAGCTATGGGGAAAGCGGTGTGGAAGCCTTCATCCAGAAATCCAGGGAGGATGGTGAGCAGCTTTCTCCTGGGATGGGGACTTGAAGCAGAAAAGGCAATTGGAGAATTTGCAGCTTGTTTGGGAGAGGGAGGGATGTGTCTGGCTGGGCAGCCTGACCCGAAGTGTGGTTGCGGTGCATGAGCAGAGATGGATGTCAGTTCAGGGAATGAGCTGGGGGCTTTGGGGCTGCTGTGGTTGCTGAGCTGTAAGGACATCATGGGGGCAATGTCTTCAGCTGGCCGTGTCCTGGCTGTGCGTCCCAGGGCGATGTGCTGCCAGCTCCCCAGTGCCGGCGGTACGGATGGGAGCAGCCGTCTGTCTGCAGGGCAGGGTGGCTGCTGCCAGCTCCTTTCAGAACGCATCCTGAAATCCCATTCCCTGCACATGAGGAGACCTCAAATCTGCTGGGTCGATCACTGCCAAGTAAGTGCAAACCGATCCAACCCCCTCCCTCTGCACAGAGCTGGGCGGCTTCCAGAAGAAAAGACTTTTACAAATAGTCTCAGGTTTTAACAGAAAATAAAGTTGGCACTGGTGCACACTTCACCCAATTTTAGTGGAATTATCCTTGAGGGCAGGTGCTTTAACTTGTCTATAGGCTTTGGACAGGCGGAAAGTCTGCGCTCAGCAAAACTCTTTGCAAGGATTTGTCAGGAGCCAGAAAGCGTTTTGCTGACGGGAGCACCGGGGTGCTTAGGAGGGATTAACAGCCTCGGGAGTGCTGGAAAAGCTCGTGGGTAACGAACGGATGCTGAGCACCCGCTGGGGACTGGCTGAGAGGGGCAGGGACCCCCAGGCATTGCTGCTGTGGGTATTATCACAGTAAGCATCAGCGCGGGGAATGGCTCTGTGCGCCTCCTTGAGCCATCCTGAGAAACCACACAGGGAGCACTGGGGCCAATCCTCACCCCCAGTCACTTCACCTCTGCAGCACTGCATGCACAGGGTGAGCTGGGAGCTGAGGAGTGTTTTCTGAGGCAGTTAAAACCCTGCAGAGAGCAGGCTGCTGCCTATTACTGGCTTAACTGTGTTTGAATGGCACATTAAGTTCTGGCAAAATCGGTGGGACACCAGCGTATCTGGAGCTAGTCAAACTGTGTTATGGCCTTATAAATGGATAAAGGGAATAAAAACTTCTAGGTGACGAGCTCCTAATCAAAGCCCTATAAATAGGAACAGCGTTAATTCTGTCTCTCGCGCGCGCCGTGGTGCTGGGAACCGGCTGTGCTTTTAATATGCAGAGAAGCCCATCTGGGGATTCAACCTGGAAACTGCTCTTCAGGATTTCGACTTGAAAAGCAGAATATTTCCATGGTTCTCTGGTCCTGCAGGAGGAGTGTGTGAGGGTGTTTCAGAGCTGGTGGATGCGGTGACCTGAGGCTGTGTGTGTGGCTGCGCACAGCCTGCAGTGGGGATGTGGTGGAGCGGTGCTGGGGTGCTCAGTGTGCTGTGTGTGCAGAAACCAAGCGTGAGTGCAGGCTGCTGCAGGGGCTGCATGGGGCTGGGGGCGTGAAGGTTGGGCATGCGTGGTACCCAGGGGCTGCAGAAGTGGGGAACAGGGAAAATGATGCTCGTGATGCTGCAAGAGGTGCATGGATGGGCTGGTAGGGGACAGGCCCCGCGGGGTCCCCAGGGGCTGCAGAGCTGGGGGATGTGGGAGAATGATGCTTGTGATGGAGGAGGATGATGCTCAGCAGTGAGACAAGGGCTGTGTCTGTGGCTCTGTTAACAGCTTAGCTGTTGGCTCTGCTGGGGCTTGTAAGTGCTAACTGCAGCCCCATCTGCCTAGGGATGATGGGAATAAAGCAAAAGCTACTATTCTGAGGATGAGGGGTATATTGCATGACATTAAGTGTGGTTTGCCACTCAAAATGGAGAGTTTCCGGGCTTGCATTGGGCTGGCAGGTTCTGCTGAGGTGCCCATGTCCTGTGGCAGGGGAAGGGCTGATGAGTGCTGGGTGACGTGGAGAGGTGGCATAGCATTGCACAGCCCAACGATGCTCTGCCAGCTCAGCAGCCAAATGTGGGTCTGGGTGTGGGGTGGACGGAGCCAGGGGGACTGGGCACTATTCAGAGCCTCCATGACACACCAGTAAGGAGTGGTGTTGGGAGTGATGGTCTCACTGCAGCCCTCCTGGTTGGAGATACCTGTGGCTGATGCACACTGCTATAACCAGATGGTTAATGATATGATGGCGTAATTGCAGTATAAACGAGTGTACAAGGAGCCGAAATGCACGCGTATTAATCCGGGGCTGAGGCAGTCCTGTAATTTGTGTATCCACATAACCCAACGATTATGTGCATTAGTGATAATTTAGTTATCAAAAAGCATAATTCCACTGTAATTGCGGTAGAACGGCGGCATAAGTGCAGCCCGTGCCTTATCAGCAGCAGCGCCGCTCCCCTGCTCGCTTCTTTACCAGCGCCGCCGTACATCAAACCCAGC
>NW_024885352.1:0-17302 GCF_019232065.1 Centrocercus urophasianus
CCAGGAAAACTATTGATTATGTATTAGTTTCGCCTATATCTGTAGCACGATTTTTCTAGACGGTGTGCAAGTTAGGCAGATCTATCCCCCTTGCACCTAGGTGTCTGCGCAGCACTGAATAAACCATACCTGCTTTGTCATCTTACTTGGGTTACCGAGTTTGATTCCGCATGTCACAGTGAGTGGATAGATGCAAGCCTATCCTGTAGCAAAGGCAAACCAAGCCTATACCATCAAAGCTTTAACTAGGTTGATGTCGTCATATGGGACTCCTGAGGTCATTGAGAGTGACCAAGGAACACATTTCACAGGTGCAACTGTGCAGAAGTGGGCTGAAAACAACAACATCGAATGGCGGTTTCACCTGCCCTATAATCCAACAGGAGCAGGCCTAATAGAAAGATATAACAGCATCCTGAAGTCCACTCTGAAGGCAGATTCACAGTTCTTGCAGGGGTGGTCCAAAAGGCTTTATGAAACCCTGTGAGACTTGAATGAGAGAGCAAGACATGGCAGACCCAGTGCTTTAAGAATGTTGCAGACAACTTGGGCCTCCCTGCTTAGGATACAAATTACAGGCAAGAGCACCTTGCTCAAACCACAAGTTGGCACCATGAATAATCTTCTGCTCCCTGCCCCTGAGCACCTAGAGTCTGGGAGATGCAAGGTAAAAGGGCCTTGAAAGGTGCAAGCAGGACCAAAATGGTGTGGTCTCCTTGCACCTTGGGGAGATCGTTAGAGGTTGGCGGATCAGTAAACCCTTCAGTAATTGGTGCATGGCCAGCAGAGGTAGTAGTTGACACCGGTGTTTTCATTGCAAAGGGGACATTAATTATGTCCATGTGGCAAATTAGAACCCCCCCTTTGGTACCTGATCTAGTGATTCAGCCACAGATATCAGGCCAAAGGGTGTGGTATCGAAGACCAGGAGATGCCCCGATACAGATGGAGGTGTTGACTCAAGACCGAAATACAGCCTGTATCTTACCATGGACGGCAGACCTACTCCTCCTCGTACCTATTAAACATCTGTTTTACTCCCCTTGAGGTTATAAGTTCACAGGATAGCCGACAGGAGCACCATCATTCCAGCATGCTCCAGTATTCATGAGGAAACATTGTGACACCCTGTGGTGCACCGCTGAACTTTTGGGAATTGGCAAGCATGAATCAGAACTGCTACTGGTCCTTGAAGAAGATATGCCTTGAGATGGAACATCAAGTACTGGCCCAACAGAACCGTGGAAAAGACTGCCAAGAATTGCCTTTATTGTCTTAGCATTCTACATTGAAGTGGGTATTGTACATGCATCATGATGTACATTTGCTCAGTCATTGATTCATGCTGTGAAGGGGTGGAGTGTAGTGGAATTTCAAGGTCACAGCCTGAACCAATGGGTGAGCTACATGAGTATGTGAGTGCCTGGAGCGGGCGGGGGGGGGGGTGTCATGAGCCACCCCTTCTGTCTCCACGATACTTCCATGCAATCTGAGTCTGTGTGGGTCCCTCTTTTCCCCCGCCCTTCTCTGCTGGTACAAATGGGGAAGGGTCACATTCCTCAGCTCGTCCTTTTCTCCAAACTGTTACCGGGAGGGGTGAGTTAATTCCTCTTTGATATCTTTTCCTATAGCACCTATTTCTCAAATAAAGGCTCTGTCATTGCTCTACAGGTGGATTCAGCAGGTACACACAACTCATTTTACTACAGGCTCTGCTGCAGGCATTAGAGCATGGGAAAGTAATGGAGGAAAACTATACAAGGCTAGCAACTCAGTATGCTGTAAAGATGGCAGCTCGGCACCAATGCCGGCCCAAGAAAGGGGGCCATAGGGGTTTGTGAGCAAGGACAATTGTTGCCAACCATGAGTGGGGCCCTGAAACTTGGGATGGTGACAGAGGAGACTTGGATTCAGAACTCTCAGTATTCCTGCCCTTCCCTCCTCGACCTGGGAATGGAATAAGTGTAGCCCAGGTATTCCAATGCATAATGGTAATGAGTGACCCAAGTGGTTGTTCGTAGGGATGGGCTTAAGGATTTTGACCCCAAAGAACTAGAGTCTCTTACAGACATGGCAAATCTGCAGCTTTGTTAAGTTGTTTTTTTTTTAATTGTTTTACTTTTGTGGCTGCAGAAGCATGTGTATGTTTTATTCTGCTTGAAAGCAATTCACACATTCCAGACATTCCAGATATGGAGCAGTTGGTTGTGGAAATTGTGGAAGAAACTTGTTGAAAATAGTAGTAATTGATGGATTGGAGAAGTGATTGAAATTATTTGTGGGAACCTGTGATCTGTAAAAAATAATACCAAGTGAAGCTCCCATCTTGCTGGGGATATTGGTTATAGCTCTCCCTGAAGGAATTATGTGTGCAACTATGCCTACAGGGAGCCAGTGGACTCCATTACCTAGCAATTGAGGAGGGCCTGATTGTCCAGTGCCGTTAAGGGGAAGATATATCTTAAATGAACTACAGGCCTAAATCACATTTGGTAAAGGACAAATCTACAGTACATATTCCAGAAAATGAAGCTGTGAAGGCTCAGGTTCTTATGTTACATATATCATGCCCTCCTGACCAGAAAATGACAGAAGAGGTGAAAAATGCAGTGATACCTGGATGACTGAGATAAGCCGAACCAGCAACGGTAATGATCCAGCTGAAGCCGGAAGCAAAACCGGTAAGATATAATAATATCTTCTGGAACTTGAGGGCCTGGAACCTTTGATTGGGAATTTTTAGCTTGCTTAACTGCTCTATGACACCTTAAGGGAAGAAATAGGAAACATGCTGTGGACTCCAGAATAATGAAAGTCCTTCAGAAACCTCAAATTCACATTAATGAAAGTCCCTGCTCTAGAAAATGTATTTAGCTCTGCTGGGCACTAGTCTGTGGCTTTTTTGTTTGTTTGTTTGTTTGTTTTTGTTTTTTTTCTGTTCTTCCCTGCCACAGGTTTTATGCTCCTGGTAGCAGTATTTGGGTAACCCTGTCTCCACTGATGGAGAAAAACAGCCGTGCACACCAGAACTTCTCAGAATTGCCCATACTGACCAGCAAGGAAAATTAGGACGCATTCCTGCCATGCATTGAGGAGACTCCAGTACTGGTTCCTCAGGAACTCCGGATCATGAGGTCACAGTACTCTGGTGTTGGACCATTCCAAATCCATCCATAGCCACCTGAATGAATTACAAGACCTTGCTGCTCATCTGTGGGAGTAGTCGAGATGGAATCCTTTCTTCAGATTGGGACTGGGGGCTGCTGATAAAGATGATACTGATAGGTTGTATCTGGGGCCTATGATTCCTCACTCTTCTGTATTACATGCTTTTTACAACTTGTGCAATAAGCTATGCTAAGTGCTTTTCACGTAATTGCAGCAAAACAAGTACAGCACTAATGTGTTCCAACCCAGGATCAAGGGGTGGCATGTGTCAGGAACCCTCTGTGCTGCTCTGAGTGCATAGTTTGCTTGCCTCTGCTCCTGAGACATCCTGTCTCTCAGATCCAAACATACCCTTAAACAATCCCTTATACATTTTTTGAATGCTCATTCTATGTTCATGATGTCAACCTCCCTGAACATATTCACCATCATTTCACTCAGTACCTGTATTCATAATATTCTGAGGAAGTCTCAGCCAAAGCCAGATAATATTGAGTGGTAGGGACAGTGGAGAGACTCGGGAGAAACTTCAGAGATGGGCATTGCTGGTGAAATGGAATTTTACTCCTTAACACCTACAAGATCCTAAGAACCTAAGCAGATATTTGAGACATATGTTGCAGCTCAGGTAGATCTGAGGAGGCACAAATTATATGGGGCCTGGCTTATGCCTACCAGATCTTAATCACAGAATCAAAGAATGGCCTGGGTTGAAAAGGACCACAATGATCATCTAGTTTCAACCCCCCTGCCAAGGGCAGGGTCACCAACCACTAGACCAGGCTGCCCAGAGCCACATCCAGCCTGGCCTTGAATGCATCCAGGGATGGGGCATCCACAACCTCCTTGGGCAACCTGTTCCAGTGTGTCACCACCCTCTGTGTGAAAAACTTCCTCCTAATATCTAACCTAAACCTCCCCTGTCTCAGTTTAAGACCATTCCCCCTTGTCCTATCACTATCAATCCTTGTAAACAGCCATTTCCCTTCCTGTTTATATGCTCCCTTCAAGTATTGGAAGGACACAATGAGGTCTCCCTGGAGCTTTCTCTTCTCCAAGCTAAACAAGCCCAGTTCCCTCAACCTTTCTTCATAAGAGAGGTGATCCAGTCCTCTGATCATCTTAGTGGCCCTCTTCTGGACCCGCTCCAAGAACTCCACGTCCTTCCTGTACTGGGGGCCCCAGGTCTGGGCACAGTACTCCAGATGGGGCCTCACAAGGGCAGAGTAGAGGGGGACAATCACCTCTCTCTCCCTGCTGGCCACCACTTTTTTAATGCAACCCAGAACACAGTTGGCCTTCCGGGCTGCAAGTGCACATTGCTGACTCATGTCTAGCTTCTCATCAACCAGGACCCCCAAGTCCTTCTCTGCAGGGCTTTTCTCAAGGAGATCTTTCCCCAGTTTGGATAAATACTTGGGATTGCCCCAACCCAAGTGAAGCACCCTGCACTTGGCCTTATTGAACTTCATTAGGTTTTCATAGGCCCACTTCTCCAGCCTGTCCAGGTCTCTGAACATATTAATCTTAATCTTATTCAGTTCTATCGCAGATAGTCTCTGAAACTGAGGTGAACTCTTCCACGAAGTGTTCACTCTAGTTGCTGTGAGATGCAGAAAATCCTAAGGAACCTGATCATGACTCATGGGAGGAAAATGATAGAGGTAACAACTACAGGGGACCTGCCCCCATCCAGGGTAGGGAAAGGCATGGTAGAGTGTATTTGACTGCGTGGATTTGATGGCCTGCCACCTGGAACCTGCCCCAGAGGTGGAAACAAAGCCCAACCATTTGCCATGGGTTGATCAAAATTGCATTGGAACAGGGTGGTGCTCCCAAGCACCTGCAGTACGTTGATGACATTATTGTGTGGGGCAATACAGCAGAGGAAGATTTCAAGAAAGAACAGAATAATCCAGATCCTTCTGCGAGCTGGTTTCTCCATTAAACGAAGCAAAGCTCAAGGACCAGCGCAGGAAATTGAGTTTCTACATATGAAGTGGCAAGATGGACATTGTCACATTCCGGCCAATGGGGTTTACCAAATCACTGCTATGTCTTCACTCACTAGTAAGAGACAATATTTTATGGGTATAGTGGGCTTTTTGAGAATGCATGTTCCAAACTATAGCCTCATTGTTAGGCCCCCTCAACAGGTGATGCTGAAGAATATTACTTCTACATGGTGAGGGTGATGGAACACTGGAATGGGCTGCCCAGAGACATTGTGGAGTTTCCTCTGGAGATATTCAAGACCCATCTGGATGCCTACTGTGCAACCTGATGAAGGGAGCCTGCTTTGGCAGGGGGGTTGGACTTGAACCCTGGGTTCCTTTCCAACCTTCCTTCCCTTCCAGTTCCAAACATCCCTTCCAGTTCTGTGATCCTGTGACCCCTTGTATTACAGAGGTCAGCACACAGGGGGTCTGAAGAGTACTGCATTACAAGCAAAAAGGAGATTTTGGCCGTGTATGAGAGCATTTGGACTGCTTCCATAGTACTCAGTACTGAAATACAGCTTTTTTTAGCAGCCCAACTGCTGATGCTAAACTGGATGTCTAAGGGAAAGGTTCTGTCCACCCATCATGCTACTGATGCCACTTGGAGTAAGTGGATTGAGTTGATTACACAACGAGCTCGGATGGGGAACCACAGTTGTCCAGGAATCCTACAGGTGATCATGGACAGGCCTGAAGGTAAACAGCTTGAAAAGTAACCAGGAGAAGAGGTACTGCATGCTAAAGAGGCCCCACCATACAATGAACTATCAGAAAATGAAAATAAATATGCCCTGTTCACAGATGGATCATGTCACACTATAAGGAAGCATCGCAGATGGAAAGCTGCTGTGTGGAGCCCTACAGGTCAAGTTGCAGAGGCCACTGAAGGAAAGGAGAATCAAGCCAATTTGCAGAGGTAAAGGTTTTCCAACTGGCCTTAGATGTTGCTGAACAGGAGAGGTGGCCAGTGTTTTGTGTTTACACTGACTCATGGATGGTGGCAAATGCCTTATGGGGGTGGTTACAGCAGTGGGAGCAAAACAACTCTCAACAAAGGGGTAAACCTATTTGGGCTGCTGAACTGTGGAAAGATACTGTTGCCCAAATAAAGGATATGGTTGTAAAGATTGCTCATGTGCCCAAGAGTTGGGCTACTGAAGAACAACAAAATAACCATCAGGTAGATCAAGGTGCCAAAATTAACGTGTCTCAAATAAACTTGAACATGCAAAACAAGGGTGAACTATTTCTAGCTCGGTGAGCCCATGAGACCTCAGGCCATCAAGAAAGAGATGCAGCATACGATTCGGCTAGAGACTGAGAGGAGGACTTAACTATGGATGCTGTTGGACAGGTTACTCATGACTGTGACACATATGCCATAATTAAACAAGCCAAGAGAATGAAACCTCTCTAGGCGGAAGAGAGATGGAAAAAATATAAATATGGGGAGGCGTGGCAGGTTGATTATATCACCTTGCCGTGAACCCGTGATGGTAAGCATTACGTGCTTAGCATGGTGGAGGCAACCACTGGGTGACTTGAAACATATGCAGTACCCCATGCTACCGCCTGAAACACCATACTGGGTCTCGAGAAACAAGACCTTTGGAGACATGGCACTCCAGAAAGGATTGATACAGATAATGGGACTCATTTCAAAAATTCCCTTGTAAATACTTGGGCCAAAGATCATGGCATTGAGTGGATTTACCATATTCCCTATCATGCACCACCTTCTGGCAAAATCAAACAGTATAATGGATTGTTAAAAACTATGTTGAAAGCAATGGGTGGTGGAACATTTAAGCACTGGGAGAAGCATTTGGCAGAAGCCACCTGGTTGGTCAATACTCGAGGATCAGTCAATGAAAATGGTCCTACCCAGTCTAGCTCTCTACATACCATAGAGGAAGATAAGGTCCCTGTAGTACATGTAAAGAACATGCTGGGAAAAGCAGATTGGGTCCTTCCAGCCCCCTCTTTGGCAAACCTCTTTGTGGAACTGTTTTTGCTCAGGGTCCTGAGTCCACTTGGTGGGTGATGCAGAAAAATGGGGATGTTCAATGTGTACCACAAGGGAATTTGATGTTGGGGGAGAGTAAAGTCAGTAATTCCACGTATATGATCTTTTATATATATATATATATATATATATATATATATATAAAAGATGATATGTGTGCATGTAATGCATGTTAATTATTGTTTGTTTGTATATTATCTATATATTAAGCATGATTGTTTGTTTGTATATTATCTATATATTAAGCATGATGTGGTGATGTGAAATAAGGGGTAGAATGTCATGTTTTTTTGATTTTTGGTCAGTATTCCACATCATAACATTATGTAATCTACTGAGAGTTAAAGAGTTAATGCTGCAGTTCCGTGGATTGTCAGTAGCTCTGGTTGCCTGATTCTCAGAAGCGAAGAATGAACTACAACTCCTAGAAGACTTAGTTTTTCTATTTCCATTTTCCAATGGGAGGGAAAGATAAAACTGACTGGGAGTCATGAGACTGTCTCTTTGCTTTTGGTGCTCCCTGGCTGTCTTGCCTACAGCATTTGAGTAAGGACTCTGGTTTCAGAAACTTTCTCTCTCTCATTTTATTTGTTTGCTTCAGTTCCAATCATATTGTGTTATATTGTATTATCTCACATTCTGCTATTATTTTTAGTAAATTAAGTTTTTTTTTTTCCCTTAACTCGATGCTGTTTTCCTCATCTAGGCTCACCTCCCTACCCTTTTCCTTCCCCTCTACCCTCTTTCCTGGGATGTGGGTCCGTGGTTCCCTTTGTCCTCTGTCACGGAACAAGGTCGAACCAGGTCATATCATGATGAGTTGTTATGGTTTAATCTGGCAGAAAGCTAAAGAACAAAGAGCCTTTTGCTCATTCCTCTCTATCCACAGTAGGGTAAGGGAGAAAATTTCAAAGTGCAAGAACTCAGGGTTTGAGAAAAGGATAGTTCAATAATAAAGAAATGACAACAGCAACAACACACAAAACAAGTTGTCACAGAGTTATCTAGATCAACCTGTGTCCGTGAGAGGGGGCAGCAGGCCTGCAGGCCCACTGGCCCAAAAAGGGAAAGGGAAAAGGGGGAGGGTAGGGAGATGGAAGCTGGGCCCAAAGACAGAACAGCAGCAACAATCTGAGGAGGTAAGTTAATTTTACTAAATATGATATCGGAATGCAAGATAACACAATCTAATACAATGTAATTGGAATTGCAGCTAATAAATCAAATAAAATGAGAGAGTGTGTCCAAAACCAAAGGCCTTACTTTGAATTGAAGGACTGAAGGCGAAATGGCTGGGGAGCACACCCACACGCTGACAGGCAGCAAGAGAGTGAGTCCCGTGACTTGCAGGTCTTGTCTTCCCCTCTGAACGCGAAGTCCTCTGGGATATGTAGTTCTTCTCTTCTGAGAACCAGGTATCTGGAAAGTTGTCAGTCCCCGGAACTGGAGCATTAACTCTTTAATTCCCTGTGCTTTACATGATGTTATGATGTGGAATACTGATAACAAAAATCATAAAACCATGACACAAGTGAAGCGCAATGCAATTGGCTGTTGCAGCACTGGTTTGTGTGACCTTGCTGCTGGTGTACTGTTGAGGTAGCGATCGGCACCTGCTGTTCTTCTATTCTTAGCAACCCCACAAATGATGGGTCCTCTGAGAGATTGGGCAAGGTAGACAGCTGCTTAATGTCCTCTGTCTCCAAGGCAGCTGTACCAAAAGCCCACCGATACCTTTTTGGGTTCTTGAAGTACCCCCTCCTCAGGTAATTTATACCAAGGATGCATCGTGCCTCTGGGCCAGTTGCAATGAGGTGCTTTTGTCACTCATTCCTAGTTAGGCTCACTTTGACCTTCTTATAAAAGATCAACAAAAACACTTTCTGACTTTCTGGGGTGTGCTCGATTTGTCTCAAACACTGGCAGTGCAAGGCCATTGCCATGACAAGTCAGAGGCCATTATTAGTGAGGTACAAGATCTGGTTAAAACGGGATAGTCCTACTTTGCTCACAACACAGGCCTTCCTTTCCCACAAGTAAGTTTTCTCTACAGACTTATTTTGATAAACTTGTTATTGCAAACTTGCTTGTTTACGACCTTGGCATGGTGCACCTGCAGACCTAGCAGGCATAAAAGGATGTGTGCTGAGTGGTGCAGTTGACACAGCAGAAGGAAAAGATGCCATCCAGAGGGACCTGGACAGGCTTTAGAAGTGGACACACAAGAACCTAATGAGGTTTAACAATGCCAAGTGCAAGGTGTTGCGCTTCGGTTGGGGCAATCCCAGAAATGAGTACAGACTGGGAAAAGACTCATTGAGAGCAGCCCTGCAGAGAAGGACTTGGAGGCACTGGTGGACAAAAAGCTGGGCACAAGCCAGCACTGTGCTCTTGCATCCTGGAAGGCCAATGGTATCCTGGGCTGCATCAAAAGAGGGGTTGCCAGCAGGGAGAGGGAGGTGACTGTCCCCCTCTACTCTGCCCTTGTCAGGCCCTATCTGGAGTACTGTGTCCAGGCCTGGGGCCCCCAGTGCAGGAAAGATTCAGAGCTTTTAGAGAAGGTCCAGAGGAGGGCCACGATTTTGATCAAAGGGCTGGAGCACCTTGCCTATGAAGAAAAGTTGAGGGAACTGGGCTTGTTTAGCTTGGAGAAGAGAAAGCTCTGGGGAGACCTCATTGTAGCCTTCCAGTACTTGAAGGGAGCTTACAAGCAGGAGGGGGGATCTGAATTTTTACGTGGTCTAATAGTGATAGGACAAGGGAGAATGGCTTAAAACTAAAAGAGGGAAGATTTAGGTTAGATGTTAGAAAGAAATGTTTTACTCAGAGGGTGGTGAGGCACTGGAACAGGTCGCACAAAGAAGTTGTGGATGCCCCATCTCTGGAGGCATTCAAGGCCAGGTTGGATGGAATCCGGGGCAGCCTGATCTAGTGGTTGGTAACCCTGTCCAAGGCAGGGGAGGTGGAACTAGGTGATCTTTAAGGCCTTCTCCAACCTAAGCCATTCTGTGATTCTATGACCTCTGCATATCATTTCACAGTGAACTAACTGGGGATATTTGTGAATCTGGTCACCCCTTCCCTCCCTGTAGGGGCAAGACATGACACTCCCATACAGTTAGCTGTTGGAATCCCCTGTCACTCCAGAAATACAGATGGGTTCTGCCCCTTTATAATTTGATTATATTAGGATACACTGTGTGCGGGTGTCCACTAGAACCTTGTACTCCCGCGGTTCTGATATGCACAGCCATTGAATCCACACACTCCAATAAACTCAATTTTCCCTTTCCTCCACCTGGCTGGAGGCAGGGCCCCTCTAGTTTTGGTCACAGCATTTGTTACTCACTTCTTGTACATATGAATTAGAAGTCTCATTATGAAGATCAGAATTAAGATTGACCCATCTACCTTTTCTGGGGAGCTACCTCCTGGCAACTGGAGCAGTAATTTTCCTGATAAAACCCCCTTTTGTCATTGTTTTCCCTTGTAATTCATGTACCAGTGCCTCTAAGGTTGAGGTAGCTTTTTCCATGCCACTTCCTCATGTCTTGCCCATGGTCATGCAGGGGAAGCCACAGGGTGGCACATGGTATGTACCCACCATAACCTCTCTCTTGAGCAGAGGGACACTTATTTCTAGTAGCTGAAATACTAGTCTGTAAAGGAAGGGGAAAGAACGTTCTCTGTCTTTGATCTGCTGAACCAGTTACTCCACAGCCAAGACACAGGCCTGTAGGGAGGAAGAGAGACTTTTCTTATTGCCTGAGTTGGCCAACCAATTCATCCTGTCATGGTTTTATGATTCTGGGTTATTGGAATTCCACATCATAACATCATGTAGTGAACTGGGAGTTTAACTGTTAATGCTCAAGTTCCAGGTACCTGTCCGGAAGAGAAGAAGAACTACATTCCCCAGGGGGCTTTGCGGTCAGAGAGGAGATATAACTCCTGGCAAGGTCACCTGATGCGCTCTTCTTCGTCCGCTCTTCTTCGTCGGCTCTCCTCCTGTCTCCCTGCTGCCCAACTGGACTGTGCATCTCACCTCAGTGTTATAGTGAGGGGAGGGTCTGCATGCTTCGGGGTATAATGAATATGTATCCGAATTCCGGGAAACTATTGATTATGTGTTAGTTCGCCCTATATCTGTAGCACGATTTTTCTAGACGGTGTGCAAGATTGGAGGAATTATCCCCCTTGCACCAGGGCTTTTGCACAATTGCCAATAAAACATACCTTCTCTATATCATTACAGGCTATAGGGTTTGATTTTCCGCACGTCAGTGAGGCCTATCCACCTTTCAGACATTCTCTCTCTCATTATATTTGATTTATAAGCTTCAATTCTAATTATATTGTATTATAGTGTGTTATCTTGCATTCCGATAGTATGTTGAGTAAATTAGTTTATTTCTCCTCAGATCGCTGCCACTGTTTTTAATTATTTTGGGGTCCCCTGTTCCCTTTTCCGGAGAAAAATCCCTCCGCCCCACTAGACACGGAACAGGGATGAACCAGCCTGTAAACTGTTGATATATCCACTGTTGGTTCTTCTGTATTTTAAGGTCATTACCACCAGTGAGTCAGTGTATGACGATGGTGTACTCTGTACAAAATTCCACCATGCAGACTATGTACACTTGACTTTATCTAGACCTTTGGATATCTGGCCATTGCCCTTGTCACCTGTCATGGTTCTATGTTTTTTTGTTTTTGGGTTTCAGTATTCCACATCAAAACATCATGTAGTGTACGGGGTATTAAAGTGTCACTGCCCCAATTCCAAGTTCCTATCCCTGTACATTACAGAAGTCACGGGATCTGGCCCTTCCGGGTGGGGGGGGGGGCGCTCTCTTGCTGGCTGGCAGTGGGTGCTGGAGGGTGCTTTCCTAGCCGTTCCAAGCTTTTCAGGTTTGACTCGGTCCCGGGAACTCTCTCGCTCTCATCTTGTCTGATTTATTCATCTCAATTTCAACTAAATTGTATATATTGTGTTATCTTGTATTCCAATATTATAGTAAAATAAGTTTTCCTCCATAGATTGTTGACGCTGTTCTTTTCCTCCCTTCCTTCCTTCCCATTTTTGTGGGACTGGGGTGGGGGAGGAGGGCAAAGGCCTGTCACCCCTGTCACGGACATAGATTGATCTAGTCAACTCCATCACAGATTTTTTTGGCGCCCAACGTGAGGCTGCTGCTTTTTAGCTTTTAGAACGAATCTCTTTTTCTCTCTGCTCTTAGAGAGCTTCGTTAGGGAGCATTATCAGTAGAAAAGGTTTCTGTGCTGGAAAACCTGACCTTGAAAGATTAGGCATACTGCCAGTGTTCTGGGATATTTGTAAAATTTGAGCACTCCTTAGTCTGGGTAGTGCCTTTTTTTCTTTTTTTTTTCTTTTTTTTTTCCCTCCTCTTGTTAGCTTCAATTCATTAACCCCTTTTTAGCAGGCACCACCGATGAACCCACTCGTTATCGTGGGGGTGCTGGGTAAAGGATTAAAAGCAATGGTGTTACTCACAACCTACTGGCCAATAATCCAGCTCACACTTGTGTGTTGTGGAATTGCATCCGTATATAGGTACCTAATGGCACTGATGGAGACACCTATGTTTCACCTACTTGCAATGTGGTATGATTTGAATTTTGACATTTACATCCCAGAAGGAATGGATAATTTCACAAACAACTACATCCCAAATGGAATAGCTAATTTTACAAACAACACGATGTTTAGACCAGTCTCCGGGTTTTCTTCTCGGTTTGTCAAACGTTTTTTGAATCCTGAATTAATACTCATGTTGGTGTGCATGTCATCAATTTTCCTGAATGCATTCCTATGCATTCGTAATAAGGGGAAGGAGTCTTCTCCAAAACTAGAGAATGATGACTGGCAGGGAATATGGAGAGGTTTAAGAAAGGTCTTAGAAGCATGGGGACCCGCAGTGTCATGGGATTTTACTCTTGAACACCTGTGGGATCCTGAGAAACTAAGCCAGTATTTGAGTCAGGGACTATGCGGCTTACATAAATCTAAGGAGGTACAACTTATTTGGGGTTTGGCTTGTGCTTACCGTGCCCTATATAATACCATTCTGGAGAGAGAGAGTTTCCGAGCTGAGGTTCAAGCTAAAGGGGAAAATCCCCAAGTCAAATCTAATCAATCACAGGAGACACCAGTAACAATACTAGTTGCTCCTGTGGAGGGCAAGAAATGGAAACGAGCGTCTTTGCGTCTTGAACGAAAAAAAGAAGAGGAGGAGGAGGAGGTGGAGGAAGATCCAGGCGAGGGGCCCTCCTCAGAACCACCACCATTGCGAAAGGCAAAAGGGAAAACTAGGAGACAGGCAGAAGAGAGTGATGAAGAGGAAATCTCTATTACTACTCTCCGGCCTCTAAAGATGACTGAAATCCAAGGTTCAAGAAAGGAGTTTACACGGCACCCGAATGAAAGTCTTGTTTCCTGGTTGGTTCGCTGTTGGGACGGTGGGGCCCATAGCTTGTCCCTAGATGGTAACAAAGCTCGCCAACTAGGTGCCATTGCCAGAGATCCAGCTATTGATAGAGGAATTAGTCGATGTTCGGATGAGGCTGCCTCCCTCTGGGAACGAGTGTTAACAGCCGTGAAGGAAAAGTATCCCTTCAAAAATGGCTTGAAGATTGCAATGAAAAAATGGGATACAGTTGAAAAGGGTATCCAGTATTTGAGGGAAATAGGCATGGTGGAAATGTTGTATGACCCTGACTTTGTTCCTAACCACCCACACCAAAACCGCGAACCTGAAAAAGTGAGGACAACGCCTGAGATACTGCAGAAAATCGTGACAACAGCGCCGGACAAATATGCCTCTACACTAATGTCAGCGTGTGACAGATACCAGCAACAACAGAAAACACCCTTAATTTATGAATTAATTCTTATGCTTCATAACTATCAACAGCTCCTATCCCCAATTCATGCTGCTGTTGCTGCTGTCTCAAAAGTGACGGATTAACTGAATGAAACGCGGGAGCAAAAGTCTCAACCGATTAACCGTGACAAACCTGTAGCAGTATCAAAAATGCTTGATGAAGATGAGGATAATCAAAAGAGTCTAATGAAGGAGGAGAAGGAGATGAAGGAGATGATGAAATTTTTGCGAGCCCACCTAACTAAAGACGATGAACCCTCCTGCTCACGTGCACCATCAAAAATCTCAGCTGTTAGAAGCAAACGCTCTCCGGCTCAAGTAAGGGATAATACACCGCGAATTGCCTTATGGTATTACCTACGTGACCATGGAGAAGACATGGGGAAGTGGCACGGTCAAACTACTCTTGTACTACGAGCCCGGGTGTAAGAATTACAAAGCAGATCAACCACCAGTGCAGTTGCTCCAGTTACCACAGGTAATGAATAGAGGGGCCCTGCCCTCAGTCAAGGGGGGGAAAGGGATAATAGAGTATATTGGACTGTGTGGATTCGATGGCCTGGCACATCAGAACCACTGAAATATAAGGCACTGGTGGACACTGGTGCACAGTGCACTCTGATGCCCTCGAGTTATGAAGGGACAGAATCAATCCATATTTCTGGAGTGACCGGGGGCTCTCAAGAATTGACTGTGTTGGAGGCTGAGATAAGCCTCACTGGTAAGGACTGGCAAAAACATCCTATTGTGACGGGCCCAGGGGCTCCATGTATACTAGGTATTGATTATCTCAGAAGGGGGCATTTCAAGGATCCTAAGGGGTATCGATGGGCCTTTGGAATAGCTGCTGAGGACACAGACAACATTAAGCAGCTGTCTGTTTTGCCTGGCCTGTCAGAAGATCCATCTGTTGTGGGGCTGCTGCGAGTAAAAGAGCAACACGTACTGATTGCTACAAAAACAGTGCACAGGCAGCAGTACTGCACCAACAGGGATTCTTTGCTCCCCATTCATAAGTTGATTCGTCAACTAGAGAGCCAGGGAGTGATTAGCAAAACTCACTCGCCTTTTAACAGCCCCATATGGCCAGTGCGTAAAGCCAGTGGAGAATGGAGGCTGACGGTGGACTACAGTGGCCTGAATGAAGCCACACCCCCACTGAGTGCTGCTGTGCCGGACATGTTAGAACTCCAGGATGAACTGGAGTCAAAAGCGGCCAAATGGTATGCCACCATTGACATTGCTAATGCCTTCTTTTCCATTCCTTTGGCCAAAGATTGTAAGCCACAGTTTGCTTTCACATGGAGGGGCATTCAGTATACCTGGAACCGTTTGCCCCAGGGGTGGAAACACAGCCCAACCATTTCCCATGGGTTGATCCAAACTGTACTGGAACAGGGCAGTGCTCCTGAGCACCTGCAGTACATTGATGATATCATTGTGTGGGGCGATACAGCAGAAGAAGTCTTTACAAAAGGAGAGCGAACGATCCAAATTCTTCTGAGTGCTGGTTTTGCTATTCAGCGAAGCAAAGTGAAAGGACCTGCCCAGGAGATTCAGTTCTTAGGTATAAAGTGGCAAGATGGCTGTCGTCACATCCCGACAGATGTGATCGACAAAATCACTGCTATGTCTCCACCCACTAGCAAAAGAGAGACACAGTCTTTTCTGGGTGCAGTGGGCTTTTGGAGAATGCATGTTCCAAACTACAGCCTCATTGTAAGCCCCCTTTATTATGTGACGCAAATGAGAAATGAGTTTACATGGGGCCCTGAGCAGCAGCAGGCTTTTGAACAGATTAAACAGGAGATAGCCTGTGCCGTGGCCCTAGGGCCTGTATGGACGGGTCAGGATATAAAGAACATCCTCTATACCGCTGCTGGAGAGAACGGTCCCACTTGGAGTTTGCGGCAAAGAGCCTCGGGAGAGACCTGAGGCCGACCCCTGGGATTCTGGAGTCGAGCCTTCAGGGGGTCGGAAGAGGGCTACACTCCAACTGAGAAGGAGATCTTAGCCGCTTATGAGGGGGTTCGGGCTGCTTCTGAAGTAGTCGGTACTGAAACACAGCTTCTTCTGGCACCTCGACTGCCAGTGCTGAACTGGATGTTTAAAGGAAAGGTTCCTTCCACCCATCATGCTACTCATGCCACTTGGAGTAAGTGGATTGCACTGATTACACAACGAGCACGGATGGGGAACCTCAGCCGTCCTGGAATCCTAGAGGTCATCATTTACAGGCCTGAAGGTAAAAAGTTTGGAACACCACCACCAGCAGAAGTATCGCATGCTAAAGAAGCCCCACCATACAATGAACTACCAGAGAATGAAAAGAAGTATGCCCTGTTCACAGATGGACCGTGTCGTATTGTGGGAAAGCATCGCAGATGGAAATCTGCTGTGTGGAGCCCCACATGACAAGTTGCAGAGGCCACTGAAGGGAAAGGCGAATCAAGCCAATTTGCAGAGGTAAAGGCTGTCCAACTGGCCTTAGATGTCGCTGAACGGGAGAGGTGGCCAATGCTCTATCTTTACACTGACTCATGGATGGTGGCAAATGCCTTATGCGGGTGGTTGCAGCAGTGGGAGCAAAATAACTGGCGAAGATGGGGTAAACCTATTTGGGCTGCTGAACTGTGGAAAGACATTGCTGCCCGAACAAAGACTATAGTTGTAAAGGTGCGTCATGTAGATGCTCATGTGCCCAAGAGTCGGGCTACTGAAGAACAGCAAAATAACCATCAGGTAGACTGAGCAGCCAGAATTGAAGTGGCTCAAATAGACCTGGACTGGCAGAACAAGGGTGAATTATTTCTGGCTCGGTGGGCCCATGAGACCTCAGGTCATCAAGGGAGAGATGCAACATACAAATGGGCTACAGACCGAGGGGTGGACTTAACTATGGATGCCACTGCACAGGTTGTTCATAACTGTGAAACATGTGCCATCATCAAACCAGCCAAGAGGATGAAACCTCTTGGGGAAGCATGGCAGGTTGACTATATCACTTTGTCATGAACTCGCAATGGTAAGCATTATCTGCTTACCATGGTGGAGGCATCCACTGGCTGGCTTTAAACATATGCAGTACCCCATGCTACTGCCCAAAACACCGTATTAGGTCACGAGAAACATGTCCTATGGTGAGATGGCACTCCAGAAAGAATTGAGACAGATAATGGGACTCATTTCAAAAACTCCCTTGT